>NC_086451.1:114974438-115254438 GCF_028390025.1 Pseudophryne corroboree
ATAGGTTGTATATGTGCGGAAAATCGCACCCCTATAATCCTTTACTTTGAAATGCGGGGGGACTCCCAACACAGGGCAAGTCTGCCTAACATGCCAGGTCCTGCCCCCCCCCCCCCCCCCCCCCACCCCCACACACACACACACACACTCACACACAAACATGCAGCGATGCTCTCGTATGTTTAGGGTTGCCCTCGGCCTATGCAGCCTAGATGCTAAGACAGACGGCAGGCTGCCATGTTAAGGCTCGCAGCGGCTGAGTGTGATGTCATGCAGCCGCATCGGCCCGCCCAAGAAACCGTCTGGACATGTCTGCCTTGTCTGGACTGCTCCCCTAAAACGCACCCTCCCGCCCCGTGAACACCTCTGCCTGTCAATCAGACAGAGGCGTTTCGCACAGGTGAGATCTGCACAGGGCTTCAGCATGCGAACGCTGCTCCAAAATCATTTGCATGCTGAATTAGGCCAAAAGTACCAGAGATCATAAAAATATACAACACTGGAATGTACCCACTATTACAGAAGTCAGAGTTTGAGCTCAAAGTAGCTCAAAATGCCAAGAGTTAGCTACTTTGAGCTCAAAATCGCCAAGTGTTTATGGGCCTTAAGTCTGCTTTATGGAATTTGGCCACCGTTGGTTGTCAGATGGCTTTAGCCACTTTATGCCTATGGAGGAATTCTCGCTGGAGAGATTCTCAGGAGGAGTCTTTCGAAAATGTGAAATACTCCTCCAGTGTGATGGGGATGCAACTTGCAGTGACAATGGTTATGGCGGGTTACATTTATTACATTCAGTAGAGATGAGCGCCGGAAATTTTTCGGGTTTTGTGTTTTGGTTTTGGGTTCGGTTCCGCGGCCGTGTTTTGGGTTCGACCGCGTTTTGGCAAAACCTCACCGAATTTTTTTTGTCGGATTCGGGTGTGTTTTGGATTCGGGTGTTTTTTTCAAAAAACCCTAAAAAACAGCTTAAATCATAGAATTTGGGGGTAATTTTGATCCCAAAGTATTATTAACCTCAAAAAACATAATTTACACTCATTTTCAGCCTATTCTGAACACATCACACCTCACAATATTATTTTTAGTCCTAAAATTTGCACCGAGGTCGCTGTGTGAGTAAGATAAGCGACCCTAGTGGCCGACACAAACACCGGGCCCATCTAGGAGTGGCACTGCAGTGTCACGCAGGATGGCCCTTCCAAAAAACCCTCCCCAAACAGCACATGACGCAAAGAAAAAAAGAGGCGCAATGAGGTAGCTGTGTGAGTAAGATTAGCGACCCTAGTGGCCGACACAAACACCGGGCACATCTAGGAGTGGCACTGCAGTGTCACGCAGGATGTCCCTTCCAAAAAACCCTCCCCAAACAGCACATGACGCAAAGAAAAAAAGAGGCGCAATGAGGTAGCTGACTGTGTGAGTAAGATTAGCGACCCTAGTGGCCGACACAAACACCGGGCCCATCTAGGAGTGGCACTGCAGTGTCACGCAGGATGTCCCTTCCAAAAAACCCTCCCCAAACAGCACATGACGCAAAGAAAAAAAGAGGCGCAATGAGGTAGCTGACTGTGTGAGTAAGATTAGCGACCCTAGTGGCCGACACAAACACCGGGCCCATCTAGGAGTGGCACTGCAGTGTCACGCAGGATGTCCCTTCCAAAAAACCCTCCCCAATCAGCACATGATGCAAAGAAAAAGAAAAGAAAAAAGAGGTGCAAGATGGAATTATCCTTGGGCCCTCCCACCCACCCTTATGTTGTATAAACAAAACAGGACATGCACACTTTAACCAACCCATCATTTCAGTGACAGGGTCTGCCACACGACTGTGACTGATATGACGGGTTGGTTTGGACCCCCCCCAAAAAAGAAGCAATTAATCTCTCCTTGCACAAACTGGCTCTACAGAGGCAAGATGTCCACCTCATCTTCACCCTCCGATATATCACCGTGTACATCCCCCTCCTCACAGATTATCAATTCGTCCCCACTGGAATCCACCATCTCAGCTCCCTGTGTACTTTGTGGAGGCAATTGCTGCTGGTCAATGTCTCCGCGGAGGAATTGATTATAATTCATTTTAATGAACATCATCTTCTCCACATTTTCTGGATGTAACCTCGTACGCCGATTGCTGACAAGGTGAGCGGCGGCACTAAACACTCTTTCGGAGTACACACTTGTGGGAGGGCAACTTAGGTAGAATAAAGCCAGTTTGTGCAAGGGCCTCCAAATTGCCTCTTTTTCCTGCCAGTATAAGTACGGACTGTGTGACGTGCCTACTTGGATGCGGTCACTCATATAATCCTCCACCATTCTATCAATGTTGAGAGAATCATATGCAGTGACAGTAGACGACATGTCCATAATCGTTGTCAGGTCCTTCAGTCCGGACCAGATGTCAGCATCAGCAGTCGCTCCAGACTGCCCTGCATCACCGCCAGCGGGTGGGCTCGGAATTCTGAGCCTTTTCCTCGCACCCCCAGTTGCGGGAGAATGTGAAGGAGGAGATGTTGACAGGTCGCGTTCCGCTTGACTTGACAATTTTGTCACCAGCAGGTCTTTCAACCCCAGCAGACCTGTGTCTGCCGGAAAGAGAGATCCAAGGTAGGCTTTAAATCTAGGATCGAGCACGGTGGCCAAAATGTAGTGCTCTGATTTCAACAGATTGACCACCCGTGAATCCTTGTTAAGCGAATTAAGGGCTGCATCCACAAGTCCCACATGCCTAGCGGAATCGCTCCGTGTTAGCTCCTTCTTCAATGCCTCCAGCTTCTTCTGCAAAAGCCTGATGAGGGGAATGACCTGACTCAGGCTGGCAGTGTCTGAACTGACTTCACGTGTGGCAAGTTCAAAGGGCATCAGAACCTTGCACAACGTTGAAATCATTCTCCACTGCACTTGAGACAGGTGCATTCCATCTCCTATATCGTGCTCAATTGTATAGGCTTGAATGGCCTTTTGCTGCTCCTCCAACCTCTGAAGCATATAGAGGGTTGAATTCCACCTCGTTACCACTTCTTGCTTCAGATGATGGCAGGGCAGGTTCAGTAGTTTTTGGTGGTGCTCCAGTCTTCTGTACGTGGTGCCTGTACGCCGAAAGTGTCCCGCAATTTTTCTGGCCACCGACAGCATCTCTTGCACGCCCCTGTCGTTTTTTAAAAAATTCTGCACCACCAAATTCAAGGTATGTGCAAAACATGGGACGTGCTGGAATTTGCCCATATTTAATGCACACACAATATTGCTGGCGTTGTCCGATGCCACAAATCCACAGGAGAGTCCAATTGGGGTAAGCCATTCCGCGATGATCTTCCTCAGTTGCCGTAAGAGGTTTTCAGCTGTGTGCGTATTCTGGAAAGCGGTGATACAAAGCGTAGCCTGCCTAGGAAAGAGTTGGCGTTTGCGAGATGCTGCTACTGGTGCCGCCGCTGCTGTTCTTGCGGCGGGAGTCCATACATCTACCCAGTGGGCTGTCACAGTCATATAGTCCTGACCCTGCCCTGCTCCACTTGTCCACATGTCCGTGGTTAAGTGGACATTGGGTACAACTGCATTTTTTAGGACACTGGTGAGTCTTTTTCTGACGTCCGTGTACATTCTCGGTATCGCCTGCCTAGAGAAGTGGAACCTAGATGGTATTTGGTAACGGGGGCACACTGCCTCAATAAATTGTCTAGTTCCCTGTGAACTAACGGCGGATACCGGACGCACGTCTAACACCAACATAGTTGTCAAGGACTCAGTTATCCGCTTTGCAGTAGGATGACTGCTGTGATATTTCATCTTCCTCGCAAAGGACTGTTGAACAGTCAATTGCTTACTGGAAGTAGTACAAGTGGGCTTACGACTTCCCCTCTGGGATGACCATCGACTCCCAGCGGCAACAACAGCAGCGCCAGCAGCAGTAGGCGTTACACGCAAGGATGCATCGGAGGAATCCCAGGCAGGAAAGGACTCGTCAGACTTGCCAGTGACATGGCCTGCAGGACTATTGGCATTCCTGGGGAAGGAGGAAATTGACACTGAGGGAGTTGGTGGGGTGGTTTGCGTGAGCTTGGTTACAAGAGGAAGGGATTTACTGGTCAGTGGACTGCTTCCGCTGTCACCCAAAGTTTTTGAACTTGTCACTGACTTATTATGAATGCGCTGCAGGTGACGTATAAGGGAGGATGTTCCGAGGTGGTTAACGTCCTTACCCCTACTTATTACAGCTTGACAAAGGGAACACACGGCTTGACACCTGTTGTCCGCATTTCTGGTGAAATACCTCCACACCGAAGAGCTGATTTTTTTGGTATTTTCACCTGGCATGTCAACGGCCATATTCCTCCCACGGACAACAGGTGTCTCCCCGGGTGCCTGACTTAAACAAACCACCTCACCATCAGAATCCTCCTGGTCAATTTCCTCCCCAGCGCCAGCAACACCCATATCCTCCTCATCCTGGTGTACTTCAACACTGACATCTTCAATCTGACTATCAGGAACTGGACTGCGGGTGCTCCTTCCAGCACTTGCAGGGGGCATGCAAATAGTGGAAGGCGCATGCTCTTCACGTCCAGTGTTGGGAAGGTCAGGCATCGCAAACGACACAATTGGACTCTCCTTGTGGATTTGGGATTTCAAAGAACGCACAGTTCTTTGCGGTGCTTTTGCCAGCTTGAGTCTTTTCAGTTTTCTAGCGAGAGGCTGAGTGCTTCCATCCTCATGTGAAGCTGAACCACTAGCCATGAACATAGGCCAGGGCCTCAGCCGTTCCTTGCCACTCCGTGTGGTAAATGGCATATTGGCAAGTTTACGCTTCTCCTCCGACAATTTTATTTTAGGTTTTGGAGTCCTTTTTTTTCTGATATTTGGTGTTTTGGATTTGACATGCTCTGTACTATGACATTGGGCATCGGCCTTGGCAGACGACGTTGCTGGCATTTCATCGTCTCGGCCATGACTAGTGGCAGCAGCTTCAGCACGAGGTGGAAGTGGATCTTGATCTTTCCCTAATTTTGGAACCTCAACTTTTTTGTTCTCCATATTTTATAGGCAGAACTAAAAGGCACCTCAGGTAAACAATGGAGATGGATGGATTGGATACTAGTATACAATTATGGACGGACTGCCACGGTTAGGTGGTATAAAAAAACCACGGTTAGGTGGTATATATTATAATAATAATACAATTATGGATGGACGGACTGCCTGCCGACTGCCGACACAGAGGTAGCCACAGCCGTGAACTACCGCACTGTACACTGGTTGATAAAGAGATAGTAGTATACTCGTAACAACTAGTATGACACTATGACGACGGTATAAAGAATGGAAAAAAAACCACGGTTAGGTGGTATATATTATAATAATAATACAATTATGGATGGACGGACTGCCTGCCGACTGCCGACACAGAGGTAGCCACAGCCGTGAACTACCGCACTGTACACTGGTTGATAAAGAGATAGTAGTATACTCGTAACAACTAGTATGACACTATGACGACGGTATAAAGAATGAAAAAAAAACCACGGTTAGGTGGTATATATTATAATAATAATACAATTATGGATGGACGGACTGCCTGCCGACTGCCGACACAGAGGTAGCCACAGCCGTGAACTACCGCACTGTACACTGGTTGATAAAGAGATAGTAGTATACTCGTAACAATTAGGATGACACTATGACGGTATAAAGAATGAAAAAAAAAAACACGGTTAGGTGGTAGGTATATAATAATAAATAATACAATTCTGGTCGGACGGACTGCCTGCCGTGTGCCGACACAGAGGTAGCCACAGCCGTGAACTACCGCACTGTACACTGGTTGATAAAGAGATAGTAGTATACTCGTAACAATTAGGATGACACTATGACGGTATAAAGAATGAAAAAAAAAACCACGGTTAGGTGGTAGGTATATAATAATAAATAATACAATTCTGGTCGGACGGACTGCCTGCCGTGTGCCGACACAGAGGTAGCCACAGCCGTGAACTACCGCACTGTACACTGGTTGATAAAGAGATAGTAGTATACTCGTAACAATTAGGATGACACTATGACGGTATAAAGAATGAAAAAAAAAACCACGGTTAGGTGGTAGGTATATAATAATAAATAATACAATTCTGGTCGGACGGACTGCCTGCCGTGTGCCGACACAGAGGTAGCCACAGCCGTGAACTACCGCACTGTACACTGGTTGATAAAGAGATAGTAGTATACTCGTAACAATTAGGATGACACTATGACGGTATAAAGAATGAAAAAAAAAACCACGGTTAGGTGGTAGGTATATAATAATAAATAATACAATTCTGGTCGGACGGACTGCCTGCCGTGTGCCGACACAGAGGTAGCCACAGCCGTGAACTACCGCACTGTACACTGGTTGATAAAGAGATAGTAGTATACTCGTAACAATTAGGATGACACTATGACGGTATAAAGAATGAAAAAAAAAACCACGGTTAGGTGGTAGGTATATAATAATAAATAATACAATTCTGGTCGGACGGACTGCCTGCCGTGTGCCGACACAGAGGTAGCCACAGCCGTGAACTACCGCACTGTACACTGGTTGATAAAGAGATAGTAGTATACTCGTAACAATTAGGATGACACTATGACGGTATAAAGAATGAAAAAAAAACCACGGTTAGGTGGTAGGTATATAATAATAAATAATACAATTCTGGTCGGACGGACTGCCTGCCGTGTGCCGACACAGAGGTAGCCACAGCCGTGAACTACCGCACTGTACACTGGTTGATAAAGAGATAGTAGTATACTCGTAACAATTAGGATGACACTATGACGGTATAAAGAATGAAAAAAAAACCACGGTTAGGTGGTAGGTATATAATAATAAATAATACAATTCTGGTCGGACGGACTGCCTGCCGTGTGCCGACACAGAGGTAGCCACAGCCGTGAACTACCGCACTGTACACTGGTTGATAAAGAGATAGTAGTATACTCGTAACAATTAGGATGACACTATGACGGTATAAAGAATGAAAAAAAAAACCACGGTTAGGTGGTAGGTATATAATAATAAATAATACAATTCTGGTCGGACGGACTGCCTGCCGTGTGCCGACACAGAGGTAGCCACAGCCGTGAACTACCGCACTGTACACTGGTTGATAAAGAGATAGTAGTATACTCGTAACAATTAGGATGACACTATGACGGTATAAAGAATGAAAAAAAAAACCACGGTTAGGTGGTAGGTATATAATAATAAATAATACAATTCTGGTCGGACGGACTGCCTGCCGTGTGCCGACACAGAGGTAGCCACAGCCGTGAACTACCGCACTGTACACTGGTTGATAAAGAGATAGTAGTATACTCGTAACAATTAGGATGACACTATGACGGTATAAAGAATGAAAAAAAAACCACGGTTAGGTGGTAGGTATATAATAATAAATAATACAATTCTGGTCGGACGGACTGCCTGCCGTGTGCCGACACAGAGGTAGCCACAGCCGTGAACTACCGCACTGTACTGTGTCTGCTGCTAATATAGACTGGTTGATATTTAAAGAGATATTAGTAGTATACAACAATACTATACTGGTGGTCAGGCACTGGTCACCACTCCTGCAGCAAAAGTGTGCACTGTTAATTAATATAATTGTACTCCTGGCTCCTGCTAACAACCTGCAGTGCTCCCCAGTCTCCCCCACAATTAATTATAAGCTTTTAATTTATACATTGATGACTGTGCAGCACACTGGGCTGAGCTGAGTGCACACAGACTGAGTCACACTGTGTGACTGACTGTGCTGTGTATCGTTTTTTTTTTCAGGCAGAGAACGGATATAGCAGAGAGAAGTGAACGGATATATTATATTAAATAAAAGTTAACTAGCAACTGCACTGGTCACTGACTGTGGTAAACTAACTCTGTCTGCGACTCTGCACAATCTCTCTCTCTCTATCTAATCTATCTCTATTCTAATGGAGAGGACGCCAGACACGTCCTCTCCCTATCAATCTCAATGCACGAGTGAAAATGGCGGCGACGCGCGGCTCCTTATATAGAATCCGAGTCTCGCGATAGAATCCGAGCCTCGCGAGAATCCGACAGCGTCATGATGACGTTCGGGGCGCGCTCGGGTTAACCGAGCAAGGCGGGAAGATCCGAGTCGCTCGGACCCGTGAAAAAAAACATGAAGTTCGGGCGGGTTCGGATTCCGAGGAACCGAACCCGCTCATCTCTAACATTCAGGGTATATTTTGTAAAAAATTAAAAAGTCCATCTATCGAGACAGACTTTTTTATTTTTAACAAATTTATATATTTAAAATTGATAATAATTGCAAAAATTCCACGCTTATTTATACATAAGCCCCTTAGTATCTTAGATAAATGTTTTTTCCTTCCTTTTACTCCTCCTTTTTTCTGCATAAAATGGGCTATGTGAGCATATACTAGAGATGAGCGCCGGAAATTTTTCGGGTTTTGTGTTTTGGTTTTGGGTTCGGTTCCGCGGCCGTGTTTTGGGTTCGACCGCGTTTTGGCAAAACCTCACCGAATTTTTTTTGTCGGATTCGGGTGTGTTTTGGATTCGGGTGTTTTTTTCAAAAAACCCTAAAAAACAGCTTAAATCATAGAATTTGGGGGTCATTTTGATCCCAAAGTATTATTAACCTCAAAAACCATAATTTACACTCATTTTCAGTCTATTCTGAATACCTCACACCTCACAATATTATTTTTAGTCCTAAAATTTGCACCGAGGTCGCTGTGTGAGTAAGATAAGCGACCCTAGTGGCCGACACAAACACCGGGCCCATCTAGGAGTGGCACTGCAGTGTCACGCAGGATGTCCCTTCCAAAAAACCCTCCCCAAACAGCACATGACGCAAAGAAAAAAAGAGGCGCAATGAGGTAGCTGTGTGAGTAAGATAAGCACCCTAGTGGCCGACACAAACACCGGGCCCATCTAGGAGTGGCACTGCAGTGTCACGCAGGATGTCCCTTCCAAAAAACCCTCCCCAAACAGCACATGACGCAAAGAAAAAAAGAGGCGCAATGAGGTAGCTGACTGTGTGAGTAAGATAAGCGACCCTAGTGGCCGACACAAACACCGGGCCAATCTAGGAGTGGCACTGCAGTGTCACGCAGGATGGCCCTTCCAAAAAACCCTCCCCAAACAGCACATGACGCAAAGAAAAAAAGAGGCGCAATGAGGTAGCTGACTGTGTGAGTAAGATAAGCGACCCTAGTGGCCGACACAAACACCGGGCCCATCTAGGAGTGGCACTGCAGTGTCACGCAGGATGGCCCTTCCAAAAAACCCTCCCCAAACAGCACATGACGCAAAGAAAAAAAGAGGCGCAATGAGGTAGCTGACTGTGTGAGTAAGATAAGCGACCCTAGTGGCCGACACAAACACCGGGCCCATCTAGGAGTGGCACTGCAGTGTCACGCAGGATGGCCCTTCCAAAAAACCCTCCCCAAACAGCACATGACGCAAAGAAAAAAAGAGGCGCAATGAGGTAGCTGACTGTGTGAGTAAGATAAGCGACCCTAGTGGCCGACACAAACACCGGGCCCATCTAGGAGTGGCACTGCAGTGTCACGCAGGATGGCCCTTCCAAAAAACCCTCCCCAAACAGCACATGACGCAAAGAAAAATAAAAGAAAAAAGAGGTGCAAGATGGAATTGTCCTTGGGCCCTCCCACCCACCCTTATGTTGTATAAACAGGACATGCACACTTTAACCAACCCATCATTTCAGTGACAGGGTCTGCCACACGACTGTGACTGATATGACGGGTTGGTTTGGACCCCCCCCCCCCAAAAAAGAAGCAATTAATCTCTCCTTGCACAAACTGGCTCTACAGAGGCAAGATGTCCACCTCATCATCATCCTCCGATATATCACCGTGTACATCCCCCTCCTCACAGATTATCAATTCGTCCCCACTGGAATCCACCATCTCAGCTCCCTGTGTACTTTGTGGAGGCAATTGCTGCTGGTCAATGTCTCCGCGGAGGAATTGATTATAATTCATTTTAATGAACATCATCTTCTCCACATTTTCTGGATGTAACCTCGTACGCCGATTGCTGACAAGGTGAGCGGCGGCACTAAACACTCTTTCGGAGTACACACTTGTGGGAGGGCAACTTAGGTAGAATAAAGCCAGTTTGTGCAAGGGCCTCCAAATTGCCTCTTTTTCCTGCCAGTATAAGTACGGACTGTGTGACGTGCCTACTTGGATGCGGTCACTCATATAATCCTCCACCATTCTTTCAATGTTGAGAGAATCATATGCAGTGACAGTAGACGACATGTCCGTAATCGTTGTCAGGTCCTTCAGTCCGGACCAGATGTCAGCATCAGCAGTCGCTCCAGACTGCCCTGCATCACCGCCAGCGGGTGGGCTCGGAATTCTGAGCCTTTTCCTCGCACCCCCAGTTGCGGGAGAATGTGAAGGAGGAGATGTTGACAGGTCGCGTTCCGCTTGACTTGACAATTTTGTCACCAGCAGGTCTTTGCACCCCAGCAGACTTGTGTCTGCCGGAAAGAGAGATCCAAGGTAGGTTTTAAATCTAGGATCGAGCACGGTGGCCAAAATGTAGTGCTCTGATTTCAACAGATTGACCACCCGTGAATCCTTGTTAAGCGAATTAAGGGCTCCATCCACAAGTCCCACATGCCTAGCGGAATCGCTCCCTTTTAGCTCCTTCTTCAATGCCTCCAGCTTCTTCTGCAAAAGCCTGATGAGGGGAATAACCTGACTCAGGCTGGCAGTGTCTGAACTGACTTCACGTGTGGCAAGTTCAAAGGGCATCAGAACCTTGCACAACGTTGAAATCATTCTCCACTGCACTTGAGACAGGTGCATTCCACCTCCTATATCGTGCTCAATTGTATAGGCTTGAATGGCCTTTTGCTGCTCCTCCAACCTCTGAAGCATATAGAGGGTTGAATTCCACCTCGTTACCACTTCTTGCTTCAGATGATGGCAGGGCAGGTTCAGTAGTTTTTGGTGGTGCTCCAGTCTTCTGTACGTGGTGCCTGTACGCCGAAAGTGTCCCGCAATTCTTCTGGCCACCGACAGCATCTCTTGCACGCCCCTGTCGTTTTTTAAAAAATTCTGCACCACCAAATTCAAGGTATGTGCAAAACATGGGACGTGCTGGAATTTGCCCATATTTAATGCACACACAATATTGCTGGCGTTGTCCGATGCCACAAATCCACAGGAGAGTCCAATTGGGGTAAGCTATTCTGCGATGATCTTCCTCAGTTGCCGTAAGAGGTTTTTAGCTGTGTGCGTATTCTGGAAAGCGGTGATACAAAGCGTAGCCTGCCTAGGAAAGAGTTGGCGTTTGCGAGATGCTGCTACTGGTGCCGCCGCTGCTGTTCTTGCGGCGGGAGTCCATACATCTACCCAGTGGGCTGTCACAGTCATATAGTCCTGACCCTGCCCTGCTCCACTTGTCCACATGTCCGTGGTTAAGTGGACATTGGGTACAACTGCATTTTTTAGGACACTGGTGAGTCTTTTTCTGACGTCCGTGTACATTCTCGGTATCGCCTGCCTACAGAAGTGGAACCTAGATGGTATTTGGTAACGGGGGCACACTGCCTCAATAAATTGTCTAGTTCCCTGTGAACTAACGGCGGATACCGGACGCACGTCTAACACCAACATAGTTGTCAAGGCCTCAGTTATCCGCTTTGCAGCAGGATGACTGCTGTGATATTTCATCTTCCTCGCAAAGGACTGTTGGACAGTCAATTGCTTACTGGAAGTAGTACAAGTGGGCTTACGACTTCCCCTCTGGGATGACCATCGACTCCCAGCAGCAACAACAGCAGCGCCAGCAGCAGTAGGCGTTACACGCAAGGATGCATCGGAGGAATCCCAGGCAGGAGAGGACTCGTCAGAATTGCCAGTGACATGGCCTGCAGGACTATTGGCATTCCTGGGGAAGGAGGAAATTGACACTGAGGGAGTTGGTGGGGTGGTTTGCGTGAGCTTGGTTACAAGAGGAAGGGATTTACTGGTCAGTGGACTGCTTCCGCTGTCGCCCAAAGTTTTTGAACTTGTCACTGACTTATTATGAATGCGCTGCAGGTGACGTATAAGGGAGGATGTTCCGAGGTGGTTAACGTCCTTACCCCTACTTATTACAGCTTGACAAAGGGAACACACGGCTTGACAAATGTTGTCCGCATTTCTGGTGAAATACTTCCACACCGAAGAGCTGATTTTTTTGGTATTTTCACCAGGCATGTCAACGGCCATATTCCTCCCACGGACAACAGGTGTCTCCCCGGGTGCCTGACTTAAACAAACCACCTCACCATCAGAATCCTCCTGGTCAATTTCCTCCCCAGCGCCAGCAACACCCATATCCTCCTCATCCTGGTGTACTTCAACACTGACATCTTCAATCTGACTATCAGGAACTGGACTGCGGGTGCTCCTTCCAGCACTTGCAGGGGGCGTGCAAATGGTGGAAGGCGCATGCTCTTCACGTCCAGTGTTGGGAAGGTCAGGCATCGCAACCGACACAATTGGACTCTCCTTGTGGATTTGGGATTTCGAAGAACGCACAGTTCTTTGCGGTGCTTTTGCCAGCTTGAGTCTTTTCAGTTTTCTAGCGAGAGGCTGAGTGCTTCCATCCTCATGTGAAGCTGAACCACTAGCCATGAACATAGGCCAGGGCCTCAGCCGTTCCTTGCCACTCCGTGTGGTAAATGGCATATTGGCAAGTTTACGCTTCTCCTCCGACAATTTTATTTTAGGTTTTGGAGTCCTTTTTTTACTGATATTTGGTGTTTTGGATTTGACATGCTCTGTACTATGACATTGGGCATCGGCCTTGGCAGACGACGTTGCTGGCATTTCATCGTCTCGGCCATGACTAGTGGCAGCAGCTTCAGCACGAGGTGGAAGTGGATCTTGATCTTTCCCTAATTTTGGAACCTCAACATTTTTGTTCTCCATATTTTAATAGGCACAACTAAAAGGCACCTCAGGTAAACAATGGAGATGGATGGATACTAGTATACAATTATGGATGGACTGCCGAGTGCCGACACAGAGGTAGCTACAGCCGTGGACTATTGTACTGTACTGTGTCTGCTGCTAATATAGACTGGATGATAATGAGATGTAGTATGTATGTATAAAGAAGAAAGAAAAAAAAAACACGGGTAGGTGGTATACAATTATGGATGGACTGCCGAGTGCCGACACAGAGGTAGCTACAGCCGTGGACTACCGTACTGTGTCTGCTGCTAATATAGACTGGTTGATAATGAGATGTAGTATGTATAAAGAAGAAAGAAAAAAAAACCACGGGTAGGTGGTATACAATTATGGATGGACTGCCGAGTGCCGACACAGAGGTAGCTACAGCCGTGGACTACCGTACTGTGTCTGCTGCTAATATAGACTGGTTGATAATGAGATGTAGTATGTATAAAGAAGAAAGAAAAAAAAATCCACGGGTAGGTGGTATACAATTATGGATGGACTGCCGAGTGTCGACACAGAGGTAGCTACAGCCGTGGACTACTGTACTGTGTCTGCTGCTAATATAGACTGGTTGATAAAGAGATGTAGTATGTATGTATAAAGAAGAAAGAAAAAAAAACCACGGGTAGGTGGTATACAATTATGGACGGACTGCCGAGTGCCGACACAGAGGTAGCTACAGCCGTGGACTACCGTACTGTACTGTGTCTGCTGCTAATATAGACTGGTTGATAAAGAGATGTAGTATGTATGTATAAAAAAGAAAGAAAAAAAAACCACGGGTAGGTGGTATACAATTATGGATGGACTGCCGAGTGCCGACACAGAGGTAGCTACAGCCGTGGACTACTGTACTGTGTCTGCTGCTAATATAGACTGGTTGATAAAGAGATGTAGTATGTATGTATAAAGAAGAAAGAAAAAAAAACCACGGGTAGGTGGTATACAATTATGGACGGACTGCCGAGTGCCGACACAGAGGTAGCTACAGCCGTGGACTACCGTACTGTACTGTGTCTGCTGCTAATATAGACTGGTTGATAAAGAGATGTAGTATGTATGTATAAAGAAGAAAGAAAAAAAAACCACGGGTAGGTGGTATACAATTATGGATGGACTGCCGAGTGCCGACACAGAGGTAGCTACAGCCGTGGACTACTGTACTGTGTCTGCTGCTAATATAGACTGGTTGATAAAGAGATGTAGTATGTATGTATAAAGAAGAAAGAAAAAAAAACCACGGGTAGGTGGTATACAATTATGGACGGACTGCCGAGTGCCGACACAGAGGTAGCTACAGCCGTGGACTACCTACTGTACTGTGTCTGCTGCTAATATAGACTGGTTGATAAAGAGATGTAGTATGTATGTATAAAGAAGAAAGAAAAAAAAACCACGGGTAGGTGGTATACAATTATGGATGGACTGCCGAGTGCCGACACAGAGGTAGCTACAGCCGTGGACTACTGTACTGTGTCTGCTGCTAATATAGACTGGTTGATAAAGAGATGTAGTATGTATGTATAAAGAAGAAAGAAAAAAAAACCACGGGTAGGTGGTATACAATTATGGATGGACTGCCGAGTGCCGACACAGAGGTAGCTACAGCCGTGAACTACCGTACTGTGTCTGCTGCGACTGGATGATAAATAATGATATAAAAAATATATATATATCACTACTGCAGCCGGACAGGTATATATTATATAATGACGGACCTGCTGGACACTGTCTGTCAGCAGAATGAGTTTTTTATAGAATAAAAAAAAAAACACCACACAAGTCACACGACGAGTGTTTAACTTTTTCAGGCAATCACAATATAGTATACTACTAACTATACTGGTGGTCAGTGTGGTCAGGTCACTGGTCAGTCACACTGGCAGTGGCACTCCTGCAGCAAAAGTGTGCACTGTTTAATTTTAATAATATGTACTCCTGGCTCCTGCTATAACCTATAACTGGCACTGCTCCCCAGTCTCCCCCACAATTATAAGCTGTGTGAGCACAGTCAGATATATACATAGATGATGCAGCACACTGGGCTGAGCAGTGCACACAGATATGGTATGTGACTGAGTCACTGTGTATCGTTTTTTTCAGGCAGAGAACTGATTATATTAAATAAAACTGCACTGTCTGGTGGTCACTGTGGTCAGTCACTACTAAACTCTGCACTCTCTACAGTACTCCTAAGCTCCAGTAAATCAAGTGTCTCTGTCTCAAATCAATCTCACTCTCTCTCTTCTAATCTAAATGGAGAGGACGCCAGCCACGTCCTCTCCCTATCAATCTCAATGCACGTGTGAAAATGGCGGCGACGCGCGGCTCCTTATATAGAATCCGAGTCTCGCGAGAATCCGACAGCGTCATGATGACGTTCGGGCGCGCTCGGGTTAACCGAGCAAGGCGGGAAGATCCGAGTCGCTCGGACCCGTGAAAAAAAACATGAAGTTCGGGCGGGTTCGGATTCCGAGGAACCGAACCCGCTCATCTCTAGCATATACATGTTGTAAGCCTCTTTTTATACAGTACAGGATAAGAGAAGAGAAGGGGCCTCTCTCATAGGCCATTGCAATTTAAGAATTGGTCATTAATTCCTACATCAAGGGTCACTTTGGAAAGTGTGTGTAATTGTATCACGTTACAAAAGCAGCTGGAGTTTGGTATTTTACTCCGAAAACATGACCTTAATATCCAAGAGAAGGTAAACAGAAAGGTTCAAATGTTCCCCAGGAGGGTTTGGTGTGTGGTGAGATGACCTGTGCAATCATCAACATTTCAATTAGTCTCTGACACTGAGACATTCCGTCCATCCATATTACACCCTTAATGTGAATATGGATGAGTGTAAGCAAGAATCACAAGAGTACAGTAACTAATTAGCAAGCCTTAACCCTGTGCTTTGTTTCTGTGAATGAACCTAGATACTATTCTGAAAGCAGAATTAAAATAAAATATAATACTCTTAGGGGTATCTTCAATTGCTGTTGGATCCTTTCCGACGGAGAGTATTCAACAGTTCCTTATTCAATTTGTAGATGTTTTCGAATACTTTTGTCCCATTTTCGACATGCCAATTCGACTTTTTTTTTAAGTAGAATTAGCATGGGCAAATAAATGGGACAAAAAACTGTAGAAAACACCCGCAAATTCGCCAAACAGGTGGATCGGCTGCAAATTTGCCGATCCACCTGTTTTTCGACAGTGTCGGTATTTCCAACAACTTGAAAAAACAGTACTTACACTGAATAGGGCGAATCAAAATTCGCCCTAAAAACGGCAAAAAGTGCAGTTTTTTCAACCTGTCGGAACTGCAGACAGTAATTGAATATACCCCTTATTGGTCATTGATCAAATATTTGTGGGATATTACCATAACACCCTTTTTTTGGGGGGGGGACACGACACCTTAATTTGGGGGGCAAAAGATGAAAATAGCAGTGCAACCAAACTAACAGAACATCCATTTTAAAATTATTAATATACTATCTAAACAGTTGATGAGTAAAACAAAATATCATAATTTAATAAATAAACAAACAACAAAGAGTATATGCATCATATAAAAATACACCAGTAGCTAAAAAAAACTTCACTCAAACATTTCATGTGCACCTCAGTATGCAGAACAGTATAATAAAGTCAATATGTGTCTGTTCCTATTTATGGGCAGATCTCCGGGAAAATGGCGCAGTGGCCATTTTCCCTGAGATTTCTCTACTGTGCATGCGCAGAACTCCGTGAAAATGGGCGCTGGGCCATTTTCACTGAGTTTTAACACCGACGTGGACGTCGCCGCGGGACTCCGGAGGGGTGAGTATTCAGAAAATGGGTGCAGCGTGTGCGGTGGGGGCCCCCTCTGGACTCAGGGGCCCGTGTGCACCGCACTCACTGCACCGATTATAGAAACGCCAGTGAGCAGCGTTACTCAGCTTCTTTGATGGTACTGTCCCTGAGCAGTCTACAGACAGTTTCTCTGGATATGCGAATGAGTGATCCTGATAGCTGGCCTATGAATGTGCAGTGTATCGTAATAGGCAGTTCATCTTATGTCCCATAGTAGTGCCCTAGTTCATATTATGCAACACAGTGACCCCAGTACATATTATGCCACACTGAGGTGCCCCAGTTTGTATTGGTAGACAACCTTATGACCTGTGTACAAGTGAACCGTATTCCCTAAGGGGGAGATGTACTAAGCAGTGATAAAAGTGGAGAAATGAGCCAGTGGAGAAGTTGCCCATGGCAACCAATCAGCATTGACGTAATATTTACAATTTGCATACTATAAAAGTAAACAGAGCAGCTGATTGATTGCCATGGGTAACTTCTCCACTGGCTCACTTCTCCACTTTTATCACTGCTTAGTACATGTCCCCCTTTGCCTCTGGGCTCCATAGCAATTGCACCACTGTGACCCACTATAGCCCCACCCATGCTTGAACTGATAAGATTTTTTTAAATCATTGAACATAACATGCTTGAGCTCCAGAAACATGAGCTAGAACTGTTCACAAAGAAACAGATGTTGACTATTACTCTTTCCTAAACTGCCCACATATGATCAGGGGATGAGACTGGAGACATTAAATTAATATATTAGTCAGACAGTCATCAAAGGCCCACAGCAGGGAATTCAAGGACACAGAAGGCTCATACTGGGCCTAGATGGAGACCATAGATGTAATTCATCATATGCAAGAATAACGTCTCCTGGCAGCCACTCCTAATTTCCAGAATGAGTTGAATGCTGATTATTAAATAACAAATGTATTGAACATTGCTAGGGAATATATGCATGTGAACCTGAGTTGAACTATTTAACTGATAAGAAAGGTATTTTCAACACAGGTGATTGAAATCATAAATTAAGAGGAAAGTCCAGGTAGAGATAATTGTGTCCCTCCTGTAACGGGTATGTTGGGAGGAATGGGTTGTGCATATTAAATTTAAACCAATGGTGTATATTATATTTAAACTAATAGTTTAATAATACCTGGGTACTGTTTATAGTTCCACCTAATTGAGAGACAACTATTTTATAAAGTTTTCTTGTAGTGGAAAAAAGACAACTTAAACAGATTTAAAATCCACATACAAAAATATCTATCATTTATCTTGTCACGTGCAAGAATAGCAGTAGTCTCTGTATTACTCACACACCGGGACAGGACTCAGGAGGACTACTTGGTTCTGCTGCCACAAAGAGACAGAGCTGGTGATGTCGGTGTGCTCCAGCTGGGGGGTCCCAGGGTACAGTATCCCCTGGCTATGTGTGAATGTTAAGATAGATGAAAGAGCTGTAAAATAACACAGCTATTATTTTATAGTGAATTTTGGGCCTATTCATCATCACTATTGGGCCCGTTACACATACGGAAACGTGAAAGTTTCTGCATGTTTTTAGTAACAGGCCCATTTATACTTAGGGGCTTAATGTGGCTGCCTAGTATTCTGAATGTTTTCAGAGTTTGCCAGCAACAGTTCTGGAGGTCGAAGTTGCGAAGAGGGATTACTCCACCCCCTTTGCACTGCGTTCCCTCCCGCTGTGTGCATGTGTGAACTCAGTTCCGCCATGTAAATTGCCACTGCTAGTAATTACAGGAGACTGCTGCATTCTGGAGCAACTGTCTCCACACTGAGCAATAGTAATTGCTCTGGTAATATTGTATCTGATGCTACAATTAGCAGCAAGTTGTATACCAAAGTATTGTGCTATATTTGCTAATGTGTCTGTTATCAGGTATATCATTTGCACTGTGTATAGGGAGGTGAATGGTAATTTAAGAAGCCGGGAGCATACTTGCCTAATATGTATGTTTTCTCTCTGTAAGAATCCTGGAGAGGAGGTGTTTCTAGCCGGGCCCGGATTTACCGCTATGCAACATAGGAACACACCTGTGGTCGGGCCCCCTGAAATCTGGCCCTCAACATCACACAAGTAATTCTCCCGTTAATGTTTATAGAGGCTCCTTAACGGAGCTCAGACCAGTAATATCACTGGTACTGGTGCTGGTCTGTTACTGTGCCTCTACAAAACATGTCCCAGAACAGCACAGCACGGCATCATGATGTCACGTGGGCCCGCCCTGCACTCCTCTCCCAGTGGACAAGCCCAGCAGTGAGTGGAGCTTCTGGACAGCAGGATAGTTCAGGGGCGGATTGGGCGGTGCACCCGGAAAATGGCCTACTCCCTGCTGGGGGGGTCTCCTCTCCCAAGTCCCACTAGTACAGTACCAGGGTCCCCCACCACCGATTGGAGTGACAGCGTGGTGGCCGTGCTCAGGGGGCTGCCCTCTGAGCAATGCCTGCGGCCGGCCAGTCATTGCTGCAGTGACAGGCAGCCTGTGTGGGCTCAGGAGTCTATTTACTAAGCCTTGGATGGAGATAAAGCGGATGGATATAAAGTACTAGCCAATCAGATCCTAATTGCTGTCACAGGCTGTGTTTGAAAAATGACAGGTAGGAACTGGTTGGCTGGTACTTTATCTCCGTCCACTTTATCTCAGTCTAAGGCTTAGTAAATAGACCCCTTAGTATACTATACACACACTGCACTGACCGCACAGACTGCCCGGGTAGAGGGCTGCGTGCAAGGAGTGTCTGCACTTCAGTGAGGACATTGAGGTCCGGGGAGCAGATGCAACACAGTGCAGACCCTAGTAAGAACCACACCTGTAAGCATAGCACATAATGAAGGATGCCGACCTGATTGGCCTCCAACCTCCTCCGATGCTGCTGCACTCAGCAATGCATTCATCTCCTGCACTCTGAGCTGTCAGTGTCAGTTATGGCACATGCAGGCAGTGTTTGGGCCACCCCTTCCCTTTCCTGGGGTCCTACTCTTGGCTTAGACTCCCAGCCTGTCACTTAAAAGAAGCTCCACCAACTCCTGACTGAGAAGTTGCTGCTGCTGAATTGCTATTTTTGATGAGAATAGATGTTTGTGTGGGGTGAAGGGAGTTTAATCAGGGTTGAGTCTATATCAACAGCCTAACCTCCACTCCTGCATACTAACTCTCCACTCCCACACCCCAACCTTCCCTCCTGCATCCTAACCCTCCACTCCCACACCCTAACCTTCCCTCCTGCATCCTAACCCTTCATTCCCACACCCTAACCTTCCCTTCTGCATCCTAACCCTCCACTCCCACACCCTAACCTTCCCTCCTGCATCCTAACCCTTCATTCCCACACCCTAACCTTCCCTTCTGCATCCTAACCCTCCACTCCCACACCCTAAACTCCCCTCCTGCATCCTAACCCTTCATTCCCACACCCTAACCTTCCCTCCTGCATCCTAACCCTCCGCTCCCACACCCTAACCTTCCCTTCTGCATCCTAACCCTCCACTCCCACACCCTAAACTCCCCTCCTGCATCCTAACCCTTCATTCCCACACCCTAACCTTCCCTCCTGCATCCTAACCCTCCACTCCCACACCCTAACCTTCCCTTCTGCATCCTAACTCTCCACTCCCACACCCTAAACTCCCCTGCTGCATCCTAACACCCCACTCCCACACCCTAACCTTCCCTCCTGCATCCTAACTCTCCGCTCCCACACCCTAACCTTCCCTCCTGCATCCTAACCCTTCATTCCCACACCCTAACCTTCCCTCCTGCATCCTAACTCTCCACTCCCACACCCTAACCTTCCCTCCTGCATCCTAACTCTCTACTCCCACACCCTAACCTTCCCGCCTCCATCCTAACCCTCCACTCCCATGCCCTAACCTTCCCTCCTGCATCCTAACCCTCCACTCCCACACCCTAACCTTCCCTCCTGCATCCTAACTCTCCACTCCCACACCCTAACCTTCCCTCCTGCATCCTAACCCTCCACTCCCACACCCTAATCTTCCCACCTCCATCCTAACCCTCCACTCCCATGCCCTAACCTTCCCTCCTGCATCCTAACCCTCCACTCCCACACCCTAACCTTCCCTCCTCCATCCTAACCCTCCACTCCCACACCCTAACCTTCCCTCCTGCATCCTAACCCTCCACTCCCACACCCTAATCTTCCCACCTCCATCCTAACCATCCACTCCCATGCCCTAACCTTCCCTCCTGCATCCTAACCCTCCACTCCCACACCCTAAACTCCCCTCCTGCATCCTAACACCCCACACCTTAACCTTCCCTCCTGCATCCTAACTCTCCACTCCCACACCCTAACCTTCCCTCCTGCATCCTAACTCTCCACTCCCACACCCTAACCTTCCCTCCTGCATCCTAACCCTTCACTCCCACACACTAACTGCCCCTTCCACAGCCTAACCCATATTGACCTCCTGGTGCCTAACCCTAACCCCTGGAAACTATTAAATAGGCATATATTTTATTGACACTCACAGATGATATCGAATAATGGTAACTTGTATAATTTTAAACAGTAATTAGCTTTTTCATTATGGATCTGTATTAATTACTTTAATATCTGACCTATCGCTCCCCAAAGTCAGCTTGCAATTTTTGTTATGGTTAAAAAAACAACTACATACTGTATTGCTAAATGACAAATTTGCTCTAGTTTCTCTTGGATAAAACATCTGGTTTTGGGAACAATAAATTTAAACACTAGGGTGAAGAATTGCATTTGAACATTTGTGTACCATTCCAGCTTTTTTTGTCAGAAAGACTGAAAGTGGTACATAGCGGTGTTTATTTCTGCAGCAGGGTACACTGGTATTCCACAGGGAATAACATTGAGGGGTAGAGTAGGATCTTGTTCCGAGGCACCAACAGGCTAAAAGCTTTGACTGTTCCCAAGATGCTCAGGGCCGCCTCCTCTATAACCCCGCCTCCATGCACAGGAGCTCAGTTTGTAAGTTGGTGCCTGCAGTGCAGGCAGCTAACAGGCAGGCTGCTCCAGCAGCCCTAAGAAGAGCTATTTTAATAGAAGACTTCAAGGGCTGCAGCAGAGGCACTCTAGTGCTAGAAATCATTCTGATATCTCCTGCTGCAGCTCCATCACCTCCCCAGCGGCGCTGTATACTCCCGCGTCCCTGGTTGCTAGGTACTTACAGCGGAGGCTCCGGTTCTTCACCCAGGGAACACACACTAACCGAAGATCTCCGGGACCGCGTGGCCACACTCAGGGAGGAGGTAAGAGGGTCCCCCAGGCGGGACCCACTGGAAATCGCGATCCGCCGCGGTTATTAGGAGGCGGGCCATGCGCATTTGCGTGGACACTGTGGCAGTACAGGGACCCCACTAGACCACCAGGGCAAGGGCACAGGTCGGATTAGGCTATAATCCATTTTATTAAGGCAAGCAGCACCCGGTGGTGAAGTCCAGCAAGGGGATAAGGCTCTGGCCGGTAGCCCCTCCCCCAGCCCCTGGGCGCCATTTAGAGTAAATGTTCCCGCCCTGGAGCTGGATCTCTCTGTCTCCCTCACTCTGTCAGCATTTGGGCGCCATTACACACAGCTGCGCTGATTCTGGGTGTATGTTATATGGATGTCATTGCAAAGCTGAAAAGTAAAAGTGATTAGTAATAATGTTTAGGCTATTTTCAGAGTGATTGGTTTTATGGGTCCGGTATTTCCGGTGTTGAGGTTTGCTGATGTTATTGAGTTTCCTGATGATCCTTGTCAAAGTGATACGTCACGAAATGCGTTGGATGCTGGGTACCGGCTTTACGTCACACCGGAAGTCATGGAGCGAGCACTTCCGGTCACACGGCTCCGGCTGGAGAGGAAGATCGCAGAGACGAGTGACCAACGCTGCAGGGAAGGAAGGTAGGATAGGGAAAGATAGATAGGGACGCCACCTCCCGCCAGCAAGACACAGGAAACTCAATAACATCAGCGAACCTCAACACCGGAAATACCGGAGCCATAAAACCAATCACTCTGAAAAGAGCCTAAACATTATTACTAACCACTTTTACTTTTCAGCTTTGCAATGACATCCATACAACATACACTAGTGCTCCCATACCTCATATTATGTATTGAGGAACTGATGTGTGGCATATTATGTATTAGGGACACTGATATGCTGCATTTTGTGTATTGGGGAACTGATGTGTGGCATATTATGTATTGAGGAACTGATGTGTGGCATATTATGTATTGGGGACACTGATATGGCATATTGTGTGTTGGGGACACTGATACAGTAAGTGGCATATTGGGTATTGGGAACACTGATGTATGGCATAATTGTGTATTGGGTACACTGATGTGTGGCATAATTGTGCATTTTACAAATACATGGTAGCTGCTGAGCTGCATCAAGGCACTACTATTAGGTAGTGTTAGGACTGCTGATATCAGAGAAGCCTTGACACGGCTCAGCAGCTAACCATGTATTTGCAAATTCATGTAACAAATATCTTTGAAATTCTATTACCAGATAGGTTCAGGTATTGTTGCGGATATTAGTCAGTGTGCTGGGGGGATAACGGGGGGGGGGGGGGGGGGAGCACCCCCCCCCCCTCTCTGTTTGCTGTCACCCCTCCCCTTTACTAGCACCTGATAAGTAACTCCAGAGTGATTGAGCATCTACCACTGTGTTTGTTTGCATGTGTGAGGAGGGGTATTAGATTGTAAGCTCACTGCCCTTTTTACCTTCTGTTTTGTGCCATTTAGCCTGAGTCCGAGATGGACAAATCTTTGTTCACTGGAGTTTTTTCATACAGCACATATACAGATGCTAATTTATGTGTGGTTAGTGCATTCCTGCTGCAGGCACCCACATACTAATTCGAAAGGGATGCTGTCAGAATGCCGTCTGTAAAAATCCCGGCAGTTGAAAAATACCGACACCGGAATCCCAACACCTTTTAGAATACCAACGCCGGAAATCCAAAAGGGCCAGGAGACCGTTACAGGAATCCCGACAGCCGGCATCCTGACCGTAAGTATAGCTGGCGGGTTAGGTTCAGATCCGGGGAAGGGGGGGTTAGGTTTAGGCGCCAGATGGGGGGCTGGAGTAAGGCTGTGGGGAAGGGGGGAGGGAGGGGGTTAGGATTAGGCTGCGGGGAGGAGGGTTAGGGTTTGGCACCTCCGGGGAAAGTTAGGGTCAGGCTATGGGGGAGGGAGGGTTATAAGCAGCGGGGATGGGAACATAGGTTTAGGCATCTCAGGGGGGTGGTTACGGTCATGCACTAAGGGGGAGGTTAGAGTTAGGCTGCGGCAACAGAGGGTTAGGGTGTAGGGAAGAACACCCCACACTCACCTCTGTCGGTCTTTCCATCAACGAGATCCCGGCATCAGTATTATGACTGCCGGGATCCCTTGCGCTAGCAATTCATACTAAACCCATTTGAAATAATTTTGCGAATGTCACCCCTTATAAACCAGAATACAATCAGTATGTTCAAAATGTTTCTTATGAATTGCAAATCTTGTTTAAAAAAATAAAAAACACCTCAATTAAAAAGACTACAAATGTAAAAACTAACATTTATACCTTTTAAGCTTTTATATATATATTTTTTTTTTCATTTTTCCGATATTAAAAGATTAGTGGGACTATCCCCTTACAATGAATTATTGTCAGAATATTGTATTTCAAATCCTCCTACAGACAGAACTGCCGGAGGCTCTAAAATCTAATTATTGTCTTCTAAAAATATTTGCAGATGTTAATTCTGTGAACTCCTGGACCACACAGATTTCCTCTGGAGATGTCCTATGTAGTCAGGAAGAGTCAGCATGTGTAGGATGTAGACATATTATAATCTAGTGCCGCTTTTACATCAAATGCCGTGTCGCACCCAGGATTTTGTACCTGACTTCAACCTGGATGTGACACGACTGATACCACTTTCAGACTGGCTGCAGGACCTGGCTTATTGCCAGGTTGGTGACATCACTGGTCACATGTCAGTGCCGGCATTAGGAGAAAGAGGTCTTCTCTTAGTGCTGGCTCTTCCTATGCAGTAAACGGGTCCTGGGTAGTATCGACCCAGCTTGTCCGTTTACACTGCATCACGACCCGGGTACTTTGCTGGACCAACCCTGCCAGCTAGTTCAGGTCACTGGTCATGTGCACTAACTCGGGATTTTCTTGTAAGTGGAAAAGGGGTATTAGATAAACATGTTTCCAAATTCAAATAACACTATTGTCACTATGAAACCTTGGGGATAAAGAAATGATTGGATGTAACATTAAATAGGTAACAGATTGCCATAACATTTACTATCAGGTTTTCAAAGTTGTGTAAGTGTGAGGACAACGTGATTCTGGAAGTCTTCTCCTAATAATATATTTTGACAGCAAATTGCCACTTGATTAAATTATCTGCAGTTGGCTGTAGGGATAAAAAACAGAGATGTGTCCATAAATAGCATTTTCTGCCTGTATATCATCTCATGTAATGACTAAACCAAAACTGTCAGAAATCAACATCAATAATATATCAGATGCCTGAGATCACAGGCCAATGGTTAATTGTAGAATGATCAGGTTGCTAATTTTCCATAGGGTCTCTAGGACACAAATATTCCAGAGTCAATTTCAGGTCATTCGATTGTTAGGTGGCCATACGTAATGGGAAAACATAAATTCACTTCAGTCTTTCTGTATACTGATTCATTCAATAGATGAGTAGTGAGAATATTACGTACGTTTATGGCTTAGGGGCCCATTTATCAATCATTGCATTTGCAATGAGATCTGCGTGTGATATTAGCACCCAAAATCGCATTGCAGTATGCGATTATGCTGGAGGCATGTATTAGTCTTCATCCAGAGGTAGCCCGTCCCTGCGATTATGACCATGCATGCGTGGCTGCCATTGCCGGGGACGGTTCCAGAGGAACCCTCTCCCAGTGATTTTTGTGAAGTGCAGCCCAGAGGTTACATCAGGTTAACGCCATTAGCTGCGTGGGCCAATCTCTTTGCATTACAGAGCTTGGTAAATCTGACAGCATAGCTTCCACATAGAAACCTATGGGGGCTGCAGCTGCGGTTGGGAATGTAGGGTCCCTCATTCATACATGCGGGTGATACTAAATATTTGCTCTCGTCCCCTGAAAACTGGTGTTTTCGGGGAATATGCCACAAATTTTTTTTGGAGATACCTTTATGTACATATACATTAGTTATACATTTACTATACTGAGAGAGTGCTGGTAGGCAGTAGTGATGGTGGAGATTACGTGCTCCTAATGCACCGGTCATGCTCTTATAACATAGAGGCAGGACTGCAGCGTAATTTATTTGGACTGCCTGCATTACTTTTCCAGAGACCTTGCAGATTCATCGGGGCTGTTGCAAAATGGGATGTATTCGGTTTGTGTAGCATATCTTGATATTGGGTCTGATTCACTAGTGTTTTCAAATGTGAGATTGCACGCAGTGAGCGATTATTGGCAGACTCAGCTTGCGCTGCGAACGCATTGCACGTGCACAAAGGGCAAAATGTGTTCGCCTTGTGTATGCAGCTTAATTGTCACGAGAATGCATTTTGATTGACAGTAAGTCACCATTTGTGGGTGGTAACATGGCATTTGTGGGGAGTGGTTGGAAAAACGCAGACGTGCATGGCCATTTTCGGGACCAGTGCAAGATAAAGGTTCACATGGGCCTGGAGTTGAAACTTATAAAAGGCAGGGGGTGTGACTAGTGATGTGGGGGGCATGACCAGTGGTGTGGGGGTGTGGCCAGCATCATGGGTTGTATAAAAAGTCTTCCTTCAATTGCCCCGCCCATTCCACACTTTACTTATACAGATTTAGCCATAGTCATCCATCCTGCAGCTTGGTATATTTGCGGCAATCAAGTGTGCGCACGACTAAGACGCACGTATGAGTCGAAGTACAAGCACCCATAGGAATACATGAACAGCGTATTAAGCCGCAGCTCAGAGCAGCCTGTGTGCCCGTGCGGCTGAGCTGCAGGATGGATGAGCGTGGCTACATCTGTATGTACAGTGTAATATGAAAGTTTACAAACAAAAGGAAACCATACTTTTTAACCTAACTAAAAAGGAAAAATGGCGCTTAATGATTGTATGCATTTGAAACCTCTCTACTAAAGAGATTATGGGTCACTGATACTCCTTTCACACCGCTTGAGGCGGGTGGCACTCAGGAGCCGGACACGGGAGCTCCCAGGGTGCGACCCACCTCAGGCGCCCCCACTGCTGTTGTTTGCAACCCTGGCATATTGCCGGGTTGGTGATGTCAGCGGTGCGGAAGGGGGGGGGGGGGGGGGGGTTGGGCGCTCGGAGATTACATGATCTCCAAGTGCCGACCATACACACACAGTGAACGGGTTGCATCTAGCCAGCTCCAGTTCACACCGCTGTCGAGCTGGGTTGAACACAAGTTATTTTTCCCTTGATCACACCTGAACACGGGTTATGCGCGCTCGTGTGCCAATAACCTGTGTTCATAGGTGACAGTCTGAAAGGGGTATAAGCGATATTATGTATGTGACATCTCTATATACACTGTAGTACTGTATATAAAAAAAGAGAGCCCTAACCTTATTAATAGCTATACAAAGAAGATACTAGAGCTACACCCGATAGTGAGCAGTATCCATCCTACGTTCACACAGCGGCATCCATCCTACGCTCACCCAGCGGCATCCATACTACACTCACACAGCGGCACCCATAATACACTCACACAGCGGCACCCATACTACACTCACACAGCAGCACCCGATACTACACTCACACAGCAGCACCCGATACTACACTCTCACAGTGGCACCCATACTATTCTCACAGCATCCATACTACACTCACGCAGCAGCACCCGATACTACACTCTAACAGCAGCACCCGATACTACACTCACACAGCGGCACCCGATACTACACTCACACAGCAGTCATACTACACTCACACAGCAGCACCCGATACTACACTCTCACAGCAGCACCCGGTACTACACTCACACAGCGGCACCCGATACTACTCTCACACAGCAGTCATACTACACTCACACAGCAGCACCCGATACTACACTCACACAGCGGCACCCATACTACTCTCACACAGCACCCATACTACTCTCACAGCACCCATACTACACTCTCACAGCACCACCCTTACTACACTCACACAGCACCCATACTATGCTCACACAGCGGCACCTATACTACACTCACACAGCAGCCATACTGCACTCACACAGCACCCATACTACACTCACACAGTGCCACCCATACTACACTCACACAGAACCCATACTATGCTCACACAGTGGCCCATACTACACTCTCACAGCAGCAATACAACACTCACACAGCACCCATACTACACTCACACAGCGCCACCCATACTACACTCACACAGCACCCATACTATGCTCACACAGCGGCACCCATACTACACAGTACCCAAACTACGCTCACACAGCAGCACCCATACTACACAGTACCCAAACTACGCTCACACAGCAGCACCCATACTACGCTCATACAGCGGTACCCATACTACACAGCACCCATACTACGCTCACACAGCAGCACCCATAATAGAAAGCACCCATATTACGCTCACACAGCGGCACCCATACTACACAGCACCCATACTATGCTCACACAGCGGCACCCATATTACGCTCACACAGCGGCACCCATACTACGCTCACACAGCGGCACCCATACTACATCACACAGCGACACCCATACTACACTCACACAGCACCCATACTACACTCACACAGCGGCACCCATACTACACTCACACAGCAGCACCTGATACTACGCTCACACAGCACCCGATACTACACTCACAAAGCAGCACCCATACTACACTCACACAGCGGCACCCATACTACACTCACACAGCAGCACCCGTAACTACGCTCACACAGCAGCACCCAAACTACACTCACACAGCAGCACCCATACTACACAGCACCCACAATACGCTCAAACAGCGGCACCCATACTACACTCACTCAGCACCCATACTACACTCACACAGCACCCATACTATGCTCACACAGCGGCACCCATACTACACTCTCACAGCAGACATACTACACTCACACAGCACCAATACTATACTCACACAGCACCCATACTATGCTCACACAGTGGCACCCATACTACACAGCACCCATACTATGCTCACACAGTGGCACCCATACTACACAGTACCCATACTACGCTCACACAGCAGCACCCATACTACGCTCACACAGCGGTACCCATACTACACAGCACCCATACTACGCTCACACAGCAGCACCCATACTACACAGCACCCATATTACGCTCACACAGCGGCACCCATACTACACAGCATCTACACTACGCTCACACAGCAGCACCCATACTACACAGCACCCATATTACGCTCACACAGCAGCACCCATAATAGCACCCATATTACGCTCACACAGCGGCACCCATAGTACACAGAACCCATACTACGCTCACACAGCGGCACCCATACTACGCTCACACAGCGGCACCCATACTACGCTCACACAGCGGCACCCATACTACGCTCACACAACGGCACCCATACTACGCTCACACAGCGGCACCCATACTACGCTCACACAACGGCACCCATACTACGCTCACACAGAGTCACCCATACTACGCTCACACAGCGACACCCATACTACACTCACACAGCGGCAACCATTCTACACTCACACAGCGGCACCCAGAGCCGGCCCTAGCCAATTTGATGCCCTAGGCAAAATTTTGTCTGGTGCCCCCTAGCTCCGCCGCTAGTTCTGCATCTGTACCTGCAACGCTCAGGTAGTGGGGCCCACCGGGGGTTACCCTGTGGGCCAGGTCAACTCTGCACAATGCCACACAGTAATGACCATAATACATATAATTCCACACAGTAAAGGAACCTTACACATATGCCCCACATTAGTAATGCCCATAATACACATATACTGCCACAGATACTGCCACACTTGCTGGTTATACAAAAAGATCAGTATCAAACATGTAGAAACTGTCCATTCTCTTCACTATTCAGTGTGTTTGCTGGTGTCTGTTACTCCCGTTAACTGCATGCCACTTTATACTGTGGGAGCGATATGCTCTGCCCTCCAGTCTGATGTGTCCGAAAGTCACGCTGCACTGATGTTTCATATAGAAATAGCACAACGCAACTTACTGACCACGTTACAGTGCTGGTATGGACTGACTAGGAAATAAAGTGTGGGGAGAACACTGCCCATGTTATGTCCCTGCAGACACCTGGGGTTTGCACAGGGATAAGGGACACACACAGGATGGCAGGGTCCCCCTCCCCCATGTGCACAAGCAGTATAGGTGATGTCAGGTTTCTGTGAAGCAGTCTTCCAAAATACACATGTGGTATCATAAGAAGCCATCCAGTAATAACCTTATATAGTCAGTAAAAATGTCACAGGTCCAGGAATTGCACTTACTGGGCTTCTGCTGTCTGTCTGAGGTCTCACAAGTCAGGGGCATTCAAGCATGTCGGAGGAAGTTTAAGGCACAGTGTGCATTTTTTTGACAAATGTAAACAGCAGTGTATACAAGTACTGATTGAATACATTTGGAAAGTAACAGTTAGTTTGCGGACTGTCCCTCTCAGCATGAGATACTGCAGGGACATGCTTGGATGCCCCTAGACATGCTTGAATGCCCTAGGCAAATGCCTAGCCTTCCTATAGCTAAGGCCGGCTCTGGCGGCACCCATACTATACTCACACAGCGGCACCCATACTACATCACACAGCGACACCCATACTACACTCACACAGAACCCATACTACACTCACACAGCGGCACCCATACTACACTCACACAGCAGCACCTGACACTACGCTCACACAGCATCCGATATTACACTCACACAGCAGCACCCAAACTACACTCACACAGCAGCACCCATACTACACTCACACAGCGGCACCCATACTACACTCACACAGCGGCACCCATACTACACTCACACAGCAGCACCCAATACTACGCTCACACAGCATCCAATATTACACTCACACAGCAGCACCCAAACTACACTCACACAGCAGCACCCATACTACACAGCACCCACAATACGCTCACACAGCGGCACCCATACTACACTCACTCAGCACCCATACTACACTCACACAGCAGCACCCATACTACACAGCACCCATACTACGCTCACACCTCCCATTAAATTCCCCCCCCCCCACCTAGCACTCAGTAACCCAACAATTTCTACATCCCAATGCCCATTAATACAGTCACCCCCATACAGATGCATTGCACACACACACACACACACACACACACACACACACACACACACACACACACACACACACATCTCTTTCCCCATACACACCACAAACAGACACACATCTCATACCCCATACACACCACACACACACACACACACACACACACACACACACACACACACACACACACACACACAATCGATTCTGCTCATCATGGAGCTATTACAGAATTTACCAGTCACCATGCAGCAACATCAGCAGCAGCTCCTCCTTCCTCGTGTAGTATAGCCTGGGGGGCGGAGCTTGTGTGTGTCGGGGTCAGTCAAGACCTGAGTGGCCTCTGGATGAGAGGGGAGGGGCGGCCACAGCACTGCCTGCACGGTGCTGCCTGCTACTCTGTGGCTGCTGATCTCGCTGACAGGTGAGAATGCCGGGGCAGCAGGCTTGAGGAGGCGTGGCCGGCTGGGAGGATAGTTGCTGGCAGTCTGTGTCAGGAAACAGTTGTATCCTGTCAGGGCTGTCAGTCAGTCTCCTGTGGGCCTATTTTCAATGGGGGGCCTGGAGCTGCAGCTCCACCCGCCCCATTGTTAATCCGGCCCTGTTCGGGACGTGTATCTCGTGTTATCTGCACATGCTGCGTTAACAAACATGGCGCATGGTGTGACTGCATTCTCATTGATTTGAGAATGCTGGGGTCAGTAGCAACTGTTGATGGTTTTGATGTTTTTGCGTAGGCATTGAAGTTCTGCTAATGCATATGCAGATTTGCAAATGCATCAGTGGGCATCTTTTATCCATGCTGGGCGGCTCTTCACATGCGATTTTTAGCAATAGCAGATTTGTGAACCCTCAATAGCGATCCTTAGTAAATCAGGCCCATTGCTCTGCAATGCTCAGAATGTGGATGCACACGAATGCGCCTATGCACAGCTGCATTATACTGGCAGTTCCGACCAATTGCTTATGCAGACAGGCTGGGACAAGCAGTATTGCAAATTAGGAGGCACATCTGTTGCACTTTCAAAATGCTGAAATTATGATTAAATCATGCGCGTATACTGACAGTGCTGCAGTGGACATATCTCGAGATGTTCAGGCTCTGTACATGAGCAGAAATATACTATTTTTCTGTGCTTTTTTTACGTCAATTTTGCCAAAAAGTCAGCATCAGCCCCACAATATTTAGCTAAAGGGTATCTTGGCTTTATCTTAGGAGCTGCAAAATTCCATTAAAAACCTGTAGCACACATGAATGAATCATAGAATGCCTGCCTACAACTGAAAATAGTTTCTTAGGGATATTACAGTATTGTACAGGGGCCTTACCAGAGCCTTGTGGGCCCCTTATCAACATTTTGAGAGGGCCTCAGTCCTATTGCTTCTAGAGAGACACCTCTCCGCAGTCATTCATTTTATGCCCCATAAGCAGTTCCGGATTTCGCACTAGGCACGTGAGGCACGTGCGTATGGGTGGCACCTGCTGGGGGCGGCACAGCAGTTCACCCCCACCCAGTAGCGGATTTACCGCTATGCAGCATAGGATAGGATAGTGATCGAACAGGCTGTGGACCCTGGGCATCCCGAAGAGAAGGTGAGAGACAGCCGACACTGCGTGTTCCGTGGGGGCCGATCTGAGAGAGAGCTGGCACTGTGAAGGGGGGAAGGAGAGACTGCCAGCCAATTCTGCACTGACTGCTGCTGCATAAACTGACCACCACCTTCTTCATCGGTATTGGTGGATAGAGATGGAGGGCCGGCTCAGGAGGCTGCAGGGGTCAACCCACACGCACCAATTGCCGCCTACCTGGACTCCCAGCTAAGTAGGTGGCTGAGCTCTAGGAACGGAAGAAGGTGGAGACTCTAAGAACGGGAGCAGGCACACCGGCGGAATAGCATCTAATGGGTTAGTGATGCTTTGTGTAGTGAGCTGAGTCACCCGCTCTGAGTGTAGCTGTAGAGCTGCGAGTTGGCATGTGTTCTGCCGCACACCCTGTTTGTGCTACACACTGTCATCCTTCACTACCGTTGTCCACCAGCAGCACCAGCTCCCATCCGCATCCCTATAGCACCCACCTCACCGGGGCACTGCCCAGGGTCGGACTGGCCTACAGGGGTACCAGGGAAACCACCGGTAGGTCCCACTGCCTGAGGGCCCACTCCTTCCTCTAGGGATCAGGTGCAAGACTGTGCACTTGTATTATACATGGTAGATATGTTGCATTACACTGCACTAAACTATTGTGTAATTTAAGCCTCTGTGGAGGCTGGCCACACACCCTTTGTAGGCTGGCCACACCCCTAAGTATGGGCCCCTATAACTGCATTCCTCCGGTGGGCCCTTCATGCCCCAGTCCGACACTGGCACTGCCTGTGTGTTGGATGCAGTGGTTCAGCAGCGGTGTAACCCCCAGCTCCTCTCTCTCATAAGGCTGTCTATTCTGCATGCTAGGGGAAGGTGCACTACGCACATGCACATTGAGGGAGTGAGGTGTGGGGGTATGAGGAGGGAGTGAGGTGCAGGGGTATGAGGAGGGAGTGAGCTGCAGGTGTATTAGGAAGGAGTGAGTTGCAGGGGTGTTAGGAGGGAATGAGGTGCGGGGGTATGAGGAGGGAGTGAGTTGCGGGGGTATGAGGAGGGAGTGAGGTGCAGGGGTAGGAAGAGGGCGTGAAGTGCAGGGGTATGAGTAGGTAGAGAGGTGCAGGGGTATGAGGAGGTAGAGAGGTGCAGGGGTATGAGGAGGTAGAGAGGTGCAAGGGTATGAGGAGGTAGAAAGGGGCAGGGGTATGAGGAGGGAGTGAGGTGTAGAGGTATGAGAAGGAGGGAGTGAGGTGCAGGGGTATGAGAAAGGATGGGGTGAGGTGCAGGGGTATGAGAAGAGAGTGAAGTGCAGGGGTATGGGAAAGGAGGTGAGGTGTAGGGCAGGGCCAGCCCGACGCATACGCGGGCTACGCAGCCGCGTTGAGCTCCAGGCAGTAGAGGGCGCTGCTGCATACAGTGAGTCACAGTGACTCACTCTCTACAGCAGCGGTGGCCAGCAAGCGTCTCGATCCGCTCCCGGCCACCGCTGCCCGGCGCACTCTGAGGTCTCCAGCGGCTGCTGCTGTGAGGGGCGGAGAGGGGAGGAGAGCGCAGTGTGTGCCTCTCCTACCCCTCCGTCTACAGTGGCGGTGTCTGTCTTAAATTCGTCGCCGGCCTGTGAGCCAATCAGAGCTCGCGGACCGCAGCTAAGGCTCCTGATTGGCTGCCGGACCGCGAGCTCTAATTGGCTCACGGCCGGCGCCGAATCTAAGATATACACCGCCACTGGAGGTGAGCAGCACTTTTTTTTCTCGGGGGAGGAAGCTCTGTGGGCATATCTGGCACTGGGAGGCACTGTGGGGGCATGTATATCAGCAGTGGGGGCATATCTGGCACTGTGGGAGGCACGTGTATCAGCACTGGGGGCATATCTGGCACTGTGGGGGCATATCTGGCACTGTGGGAGGCACATGTATCAGCACTGGGGGCATATCTGGCACTGTGGGAGGCACTGTGAGGGCATGTGTATCAACATGGGGGGCATATCTGGCACTGTGGGGGCATGTGCATCTGCACTGGGGACATATCTGGCACTGTGGGGGCATGTGCATCTGCACTGGGGGCATATCTGGCACTGTGGGGGCATGTGTATCTGCACTGGGGGCATATCTGGCACTGTGGAGGCATGTGTATCGGCACTGGGGGCATATCTGGCACTGTGGAGGCATTTGTATCGGTACTGGGGCATATCTGGCACTGTGGGGATATATGTATCTGCACTGGGGGCATATCTGGCACTGTGGGGAAATGTGTATCTGCACTGGGGGCATATCTGGCACTGTGGGGAAATGTGTATCTGCACTGGGGGCATATCTGGCACTGTGGGGAAATGTGTATCTGCACTGGGGGCATATCTGGCACTGTGGAGGCATTTGTATCTGCACTGGGGGCATATCTGGCACTGTGGGGACATATGTATCTGGCACTTGGAGGAATATCTGGCACTGTGGGGATATATGTATCTGCACTGGGGGCATATCTGGCACTGTGGGGGGATGTGTATCTGCACTGGGGGCATATCTGGCACTGTGGGGATATATGTATCTGCACTGGCGGCATATCTGGCACTGTGGGGACATGTGTATATCTGGCACTGGGGGCATATCTGGCACTGTGGGGGCATGTGTATCTGCACTGGCGGCATATCTGGCACTGTGGGGACATGTGTATCTGGCACTGGGGGCATATCTGGCACTGTGGGGACATGTGTATCTGCACTGGTGGCATATCTGCCACTGTGGAGGCATGTGTATCTGCACTGGGGGCATATCTGGCACTGCATATCTGGATGTGCCTCACGTGGATTGCTCATACAGGTTATATCATACGACTACACAAGTGCCCGTTCTCCCATGTATGCATTGGGCCCATGTATGGCTTACCTCCCAGTGTTACCTCTCTAGCGCACCCAATATGGCTGCCTCATCTGGTACACTTGTGGATGGGATGGAAATACATGGACCTGATAGTTTTGTTTGTACCCTACTCTGAATGTTAGGATGCTGCAATCACCCCCATTTTGTGTCACCTCTTCTAGGGATGGACTATTCCACCCAGGGTAATCCTACTCTGTGCGCCGAAGATGGCTGCCGCACCTGGTACCCTGTGAGGGTGGAATACACAGCTGATGGAAGTTATTACCCAAAATGCCTACACCAACCCTGCATTATGGTTACTCTATGCATTTTAGATTTTCATTTTTATGCCTGTGTATTGCTGGATTAATCTTCTGTATTATGCTTGTTTTGATGTAAAGCGCCTTGAGTCCTGTTTGGAGAAAGAGCGCTGCATAAATAAAATTATTATAATTATAATAATTATGTATCTGCACTGGCGGCATATCTGGCACTGTGGGGACATGTGTATCTGCACTAGTGCACTGGTGGTATATCTGGCACTGTGGGGACATGTGTATCTGCACTAGTGCACTGGGGGTATATCTGGCACTGTGGGGACATGTGTATCTGGCACTGGGGACATCAGTCATCCACTATCTTAATGTCACCCTGCCTCAGTCACCCACCATCTCCCTGTCACCCCTGCCTCACCAGTAACCTATTATCTCCCTGTCACCCACAATCACCCTGTACCACGGGGAGTACAATTGTGTAGCCACACCCCTTTCTTGTAAGATCACACCCCTTTTATCCCATCAAGGGGCGCCGAAATAGATTTTTGCTTACTAAAAAAAAAAAAGCTTGGTCCGGCCCTGGTGTAGGGGTATGGGGAGGGAGTGAGGTGCAGGGGTGTGAAGAGGAAGGAGCTAGTGAGGCGCATGAGTATGAGAAGAAAGGAGGTCGTGAGGTGAAGGGTCATGAGGATGGAGTGAGGTGCAGGGATATGAGAACAAACCCACAGAACTGGTTACACACCCTGCAGCAGGTTACACAGACTACAGAGAAGCGTGTTACATGACGCCACTGTCTATACTGGCACTGCTATCTTAAAGATTTGGATTTGGTTCTAATTTGTCAGCTGCCTTTGGATTTGTCAAACCGCCGTAACTGGCTTTGGATTTGGATTTTTTTTTTTTAATTTACAAAAAAAAGCTACATTCACCTAATTTGGGCCTTTTTGCCCCTAGAGTAATATTAACCCCAATAACATTAATTTCCAGTCATTTACACTCAAATTTGTTGTATACAGTGTAGATCAGATACAGTACAGGTCAGGGGCCTAATTCAGAGTAAATTTGTTAGCTAATGGGCAAAACCATAGGGGTCATTCCGAGTTGATCGCTCGCTAGCAGTTTTTAGCAGCCGTGCAAACGCTATGCTGCCGCCCCCCACTAGGGAGTGTATTTTAGCTTAGCAGAAGTGCGAACGCATGTGCAGCCGAGCTCTGCAAAAACAGCTTGTGCAGTTTCACAGTAGCTCTGAACCTACTCAGCGCTTGCGATCACTTCAGCCTATTCGTGTCCAGATTTGACGTAATACACCCATCCAGCGAACGCCCAGCCACGCCTGCGTTTTTTCAGACACGCCTGCGTTTTTGCAAACACTCCCTGAAAACGGTCAGTTGACACCTAGAAACGCCCCCTTCCTGTCAATCTTCTTGCGGCTGTCAGTGTGAAGGAAAACTTTGCTAGAACCTGTGCACAACCACATAGAGATTTGTATCCGTACGTCGCGCGTGTGCATTACGGGGCATGCGCATAAATGCCATTTTTTCTACTGATCGCTGCGCTACAAAAATCGCCAGCGAGCGATCAACTCAGAATGATCCCCCATGTGCACTGCAGGTGAGGCAGGTATAACATGTACAAAGAGAGTTAGATTTGGGTGTGTTATTTTGTTTCTGTGCAGGGTAAATAAGATAAGATAGTTTATTGTCACTAAAAACATTAGAAATTGCAGTAGTAAAATTTCAGTACAGTACACTTATGCTTCGATAGACAAATGAGAATTCAAACCAACAATTATGGAAGGCAAAAAACTGTTTCGCATCTTGCTAGTGTGGCAACCAAGACACCTATAACACTTCCCAGAGGGCAAGAGAGAGAAAATTGAGTAACATGGATGGCTACAATCCCTGATTATCTTATTAGCCTTAGCCAAACTCCTTTTATTAAATATCTCCTCCAATTAGGCAAGGATAGACCAATAATCCTGTCACCAGATTTATGTACTCTACCCAATGTACTACGATCAGCACATTTAGTATTACCATACCGCACCGTGATTGCATATGTCAACAGACTCTCAATCACGCAGCAGTAGAAATTAACTAAAATCGCTTTCTGCAAACCCGCTGCCCGAAGTCTATGCAAAAAGAAAAGGCGCATTGCTGACCTTTCCCGCTACAGAAGTAATATGCGAAGACCAGGACAGATCTTCAGAGAAATTAATTCCTAAAAACTTTATTCCTCAAACCCTTTCCACTTCCTCACCATTGATGAAAAGCGAATGTACAGGGGTTTTCCTAGACTTTGTAAGGTCGATCACAACTTCCTTTGTTTTCTTGTTCAACAGCAGGTTCGTATGCTCTCCCCATTCAACTGATTGCTTTACTTCCTCCCTGTAACTATCCTCCTCTCCTTTAGTAATCAACCCCACAAGTGTAGTGTCATCCGCAAATTTTACCATAAAATTTAAATCTGAATGAGACATACAATCGAAAGTATACATACAGTAGAATATAAAAAAGGACTTAAGACACAACCAAGGGACTCCTACATTTAATATCAATTCTGATGACAAAACAGAGCCCATACTAACTGACTGTGGATGATTTGTCAAGAAGTCCAATAACCAATTACAAATATGTGTGTCATAGCCAATCTTTAAAAGCTTAGTAATCAACATAGTTGGCACAACAGTATTAAAAGCGGAACTGTAGTCCACAAATAATAGTCTGACATAGGAGTCTCAGCTCTCCAAATGACAGAGAACCTTATGAAGAACCATAAGGCCGGCATCCTCAGTTGACCTATTTTGCCTATAGGCAAACTGATATGGTTTGAACCCCAATGAAATAATGCCCTTTAAATGATTCAAAACAACCCTTTCAAAACACTTCATAACCAAGGAAGTGAAAGCAATCGGTCGAAAATCATTCAGACCTGTTACTACAGAAGACATAGGAATGGGAACAATAGTGGTTGTTTTGAAACAACGTGGGACAATACATTGTGCCAAGGATAAATTTAATTTTTTTTTATAAAATCCCAGCCAATTGGTCGACACATACACGTAGAACCTTTCCCAGAATACAATCCGGGCCCGGGACCTTCCTAGAATTGGTCTTCCTAAGCATAAGCCTGACCTCAGATTCCAACAAAATCAAAGGATCCTTTGATAAGGAATCACCAATTCCCATAATAGGGGACAAATTTCCGTTCTCGAGCCTAGCATAGAACTTATTAAACGCATCCACAGAAGGATTATTTTAACCTATCGGCAGTTGAGCCCTTATAGTCAGTTAGGCACTTAATACCTTTCCATATAGACCTTGCATTTCCAGATTCCTTAAACTGACTTTCAATTTTTTGTGAATAAGCTACCTTAGCCAAATGGATACCCTTTTTTACATTTCCACGGGCAATTTTATACACTGCTTTATCCTTGGATTTAATTGCCTTATCACTAATCCTCAACAGGAAACGGACCTCACTACTCATCCATGGCTTATCATTTGGAAATACATTCCAGGAACAAATCCCAATTAGTACATTCAAAGCAACCCTGTAAACTCAATAAAGCATCCTCAGGCCAAACCGTTACTTCCTTAGTAACAGGTTTCTTCCTACTTACTACTGGAAGGTACTTAGGGACCATAAAGAGCGAACAATGGTCAGACTGTCCATTATGAGGGCACAGAATAGTCTTGTAGGCGTCCTTAATGCCTACACTGCCTCCCCTGCAGTGCACATGGTTTTGCCCATTTGCTAACAAATTTGCTGCTGCGATCAGATCTGAATTAGGCCCCGCATATACTGTCAGTTGTATATATGGTGGGTCAGATACACCGTGGGTCGTATACAGTGCAGCATACAGTGCCAGTCAAATACAGTGTGGGTCGGATACAGTGCGGGTCAAATACAATGCGGGTCGCATGAAGTGTGGGTCAGATACAGTGTGGGTCAAATACAGCGCAGGTTACAGTGCAGGTTGGATACAGTGCAGATTAGATACACCAATAGTGCACTTACTGTGACAGAGAGTCCTCAGTACGGGGGTTGTCAGTGGTGTCTTCAGTGTGTTGGTGCCGGCAGTGTTGGCAGTGCAGGGGTGCCAGCGGTGTCCTCAGTGTGGTGGTGCTGACAGTGTGGGGGTGTCAGCAGAGCCATCAGTGTGGGGGTGTCAGCAGTGTTGGCAGAGCAGGGGTACCTGTGGTGTTCTCAGTGCGGTGGTGCCGGCAGTGCAGGGGTGCCAGCGTTTTCCTCAGTGCGCGTGGTGCCGGCAGTGTCGGCAGTGTAGTGGTGTCAGCGGAGTCCTCAGTGCGGTAGTGTTGGCAGTGCAGGTGTGTAGTGGTGTCCTCAGTGTGGTAGTATCGGCAGTGCAGGGGTGTCAGCAGTGTCTTCAGTATGGTGGTGCCAGCAGTGAAGGAGTGCCAGCGGTGTCCTCAGTGCAGTGGTGCCAGCAGTGTAGGCAGTGCAGGGGTGTCAGCGGTGTCCTCAGTGCGGTGTTGCTGGCAGTGTCCGCAGTGCAGGGGTGCCAGCGATGTCCTCAGTACAGTTGTTGCTGGTGTTGGTAGTGCTGGCGGCGGTTGGCAGTGCGAGGCGGCGGTGATGGCAGTGTGGGTCGGCAGTGTCCTCCGTGCGATGGAGGTAGCCATTTTGCCCCTTGAAGACAGTGAGGAAGCGCAGATTGGCTGAGAGCTGTGACAGATGGCTCTCTAAGCCAATCTGCGCTCAGCCCATTATTTTCAATGGGAGTATGAAAATTGCTGCTCGAGGCAATATCGTAAGATCCGACAGCAGGGTCTTGCGGCTTTGCCTCGGATAGTGTCCGGGGCAAGCAGGGAGCAGTTTGGATTTTACAGAATCCAAACCGTTCATCTCTAGTACACAGTATACAACACAGTTCCACCAATACACATTATGACATACAGTGTCCCCAGTTCATATTTTACCACAATACAGTGCCTCAGTTCATATTATGTAACATTATGATGCTCTCCAGTTCATGTTTGTGAGGGCCCCTATGTACCACCCAATGGTGAAAAATGTATATAATATGTGTAACTTTGACATGGGAAGGTTGGCTGCTCTCAGTGCTGGGCCCCATAGCAGCTGCACTCCTTGCATCTATGTTAGCTACAGTACACCCTCAGTACTGTGCTCAGCATGCCAGCATAGGGAGGTTTGTGTAAAGTGGCAAGCCGGTAATTGTCATGTAGTATAACAAGACTGAAGGGAGATATATTTTACTAGGTGATTCATCACGCCCTACGGGCGCTCTTCATACTGTCATAAGGCGCTATGCCCCCTTAACCCTTATTTCTCTGACGTCCTAGTGGATGCTGGGTACTCCGTAAGGACCATGGGGTATAGACGGGCTCCGCAGGAGACTGGGCACTCTTAAAAGAAAGATTAGGTACTATATCTGGTGTGCACTGGCTCCTCCCTCTATGCCCCTCCTCCAGACCTCAGTTAGTATCTGTGCCCGGCCAGAGCTGGATGCACCCTAGGGGCTCTCCTGAGCTTCCTAGAAAAGAAAGTATTTGTTAGGTTTTTTATTTTCAGTGAGATCTGCTGGCAACAGACTCACTGCTACGTGGGACTGAGGGGAGAGAAGCGAACCTACCTGCTTGCAGCTAGCTTGGGCTTCTAAGGCTACTGGACACCATTAGCTCCAGAGGGATCGAACACAGGCCCAGTCCTCGGTCGTCCGGTCCCGGAGCCGCGCCGCCGTCCCCCTTGCAGAGCCAGAAGAACGAAGAGAAGTTGAAAATCGGCGGCTGAAGACTCCGGTCTTCATTAAGGTAGCGCACAGCACTGCAGCTGTGCGCCATTGCTCCCTTAGCACACCACACACTCCGGTCACTGATGGGTGCATGGCGCTGGGGGGGGGGGGGGGGCGCCCTGGGCAGCAATTAGATTACCTTACTTGGCGAAAAGCACATAATACAGTCTGATAAACTGTATATGTGCATTAACCCCCGCCATTAAAGTACATAAAAGGACAGAAGCCCGCCGCTGAGGGGGCCGGGCCTTCTTCCTCAGCGCACCGGCGCCATTTTCTCTTCACAGCTCAGCTGGAAGGAAGCTCCCTAGGCTCTCCCCTGCAGTATCCTGGTACACAAAGGGTAAAAAAGAGAGGGGGGGGCACGTAAATTTAGGCGCAAAACTGTGTATATAAGCTGCTATAGGGGAAAAATCACTCAGTATAGTGTACATCCCTGTATTATATAGCGCTGTGGTGTGTGCTGGCATACTCTCTCTCTGTCTCTCCAAAGGGCCTGGTGGGGGAACTGTCTTCAAATAGAGCATCCCCTGTGTGTGTGGTGTGTCGGTACGCGTGTGTCGACATGTCTGAGGTAAAAGGCTCCTCTAAGGAGGTGATAGAGTGGATTTCTGTGTGGGAGGGTGTCTCCGTCGACAACGCCGACACCTGTTTGGATATGTGTAAGTGCTGAGGTAAAATTATTGCACAAAAGGTTAGGGAACAGAAAGGAAATCTACCCTGGTCTGTCCCTATGTCACAGAGTCCTTCAGTCTCTCTATGTTCACTATCCAAAATAACAAAGTATCGACACGGAGTTTAACTCCACTGTCGACTACGATAATGCAAAGTTACAGCCAAGAGGGCTAAAAGATATTCAATATATGATTATTGGAATAAAAGATGATTTGCATATCACTGATGACTCATCTGTCCCTGACACGAGAGTACACATGTTAAGGGGAAGAATGCTGAGGTAAATTTCCCTCCTCTCATGAGGAAAAAGAGCGGGAATCTCCAGACAAGAGACGGCAGCTTCCCACAAGAGAATTCACAGGCTGTATCCTTTCCCCACTAGGGCCAGGATGTGTTGAGAATCTTCCCCTGGGGTGTCCTGTTTGCACAGAAGGTAGCACTAGCTATTCTCAGGGATCCTGCAGATAGTGTGCACATTCTAGTATACTACCCAGACCGGCGATTGTGTCGGCATGGGTTTATAGCGCTGTGGCAGCGTGGACAGGTACCTTATCAGCAGAGATTGAGACCCTAGTATGCATATAAATATTTTAAGATGCTGTCTTAAGTGATAGATATATAATTATAAAGCATGCCCAAAGGGACATGAGTATACTGGGTCCTAGAGACAAAAGCTATGTCGATTTCTGCTTGACGTGTCCTGTAGAATATACATTGGACAGATGATGCCGACTTAAGAGGCATATGGAAGGCTGAGGATTGTGTGGAGAAAGGTTCTCGGGCCTGGTCTCCACAGCTATAGCTGGTAATTCTGACATTTTGCCTTATATTCCTACACAGCCTAGGAAAGCACGACATTATTAAATGCAGCTTTTCGAATAAAGAAACAAGAAAGTCTGAGGTGCGTCCTTTCTTGTCAGAGCCGGGGGCAGAGGAAAGAAGCTGTACAACACAGCTAGTCCCCAGGAACAGAAGTCCTCCCCGGCCTCTACAAAAATCCACCGCATGTCGCTGGGGCTCCACAGGCGGAGCTAGGCCCGGTGGGGACACGCCTTCGTAAGTTCAGCCACAAGTGGGTTCACTCCCTGTTAGATCCCTGGGCAATAGAAATTGTATCGCAGGGATACCGGCTGGACTGTGAGAAGATGCCCCCTCACCGAGGACCCGGCGGGCTTCCCCCCAAGAGAGGGAGCCGGTGTTAACTGCAATTCGTAAATTGTATCTTCAACAGGTGGTGGTCAAGGGTCCCCTCCTTCAACAAGAGGGTGTTATTATTCGACCATGTTATAATCCCGAAACCAGACGGTTCAGTTAGACCCATATTGTATTAAAATCCCTGAACATATACCTGAAAAGGTTCAGGTTCAAGATGGAATCGCTAAGAGCGGTCATTGCAAGCCTGAAATGAATCGGGACATAAGGGATGCATACCTTCGTGTCCCCATTTATCCACCTCATCAGGCGTACCTCAGAATTGCGGTACGGGATTGTCATTACCAATTTCACCAAGGTAATGGCGGATATGATGGTGCTCCTGCGGAAGCAAGGTGTCACTATTATCACATACTTGGATGATCTCCTCATAAAAGCGAGATCAAGAGAGCAGTTGCTGGACAGCGTATCACCTTCTCTGGAAGTGAAACGGCAACACGACTGGATTCTATATATTCCGAAGTCGCAGTTGGTTCCTACAGCTCATCTGCCTCGCCTAGGCATAATCCTAGACACAGACCAGAAGAGGGTTTATCTCCCGATAGAGAGAGCTCAGGAGCTCATGACACTGGTCAGGAATCCATTGAAAACCAAAACAGGTGTCAGTGCATCACTGCACTCGAGTCCTGGGAAGGATGATGGCATCATACGAGGCCATCCCCTTCGGCTGGTTCCATGCAAGGACAATGGAACTTACTGGACAAGTGGTCCGGATCACATCTTCAGATGCATCGGTTAATCACCCTATCCCCCAGGGCCAGGGTGTCTCTCCTGTGGTGGCTGCGGAGTGCTCACCTTCTCGAGGGCCGCAGATTCGGCATTCAGGACTGGGTCCTGGTGACCACGGATGCAAGCCTCCGAGGGTGGGGGGCAGTTACACAGGGAAGAAAATTCCGAGGTTTGTGGTCAAGCCAACAGACTTGCCTTCACATCAATATCCTGGAACTAAGGGCCATATACAACGCCCTAAGTCAAGCGGAGTTCCTGCTTCGCGACCAACCGGTTCTGATCCAGTCAGACCGCAGGGGCTCATGTAAACCGCCAGGGCGGCACAAGGAGCAGGGTGGCGAGGGTAGAAGCCACCAGAATTCTTTGCTGGGCGGAGAATCAAGTAAGCGCACTGTCAGCAGTGTTCATTCCGGGAGTGGACACGACCTCCACCCGGGAAAGTGGTGACTTCATCAGGAAGTCTTCACGCAGTTTTGCAAATTGATGGAAACTGCCTCAGGTGGACTACATGGCGTCCCACCTCAATAAAAAGATAAAAAATGTTTTACGCTGGGTCAAGGGGCTCTCAGGCGATAGCTGTGGTCGCACTAGTAACACCGTGGGTGTTCCAGTCGGTCTATATATTCCCTCCTCTTCCTCTCAGACCCAAGGGCTGAGAATTGTAATAAACGGAGGAGTGTGAACAATATTCTTTGCTCCGGATTGGCCAAGAAGGACTCGGTACCCGGAACTGCAAGAAATGCTCTCAGAGGACCCATGGCCTCTGCCTCTCAGTCAGGACATGTTGCACAGGGACCCTGTCTGATCCAGTACTTACCGCGGCTGCGTTGGACAACATGGCGGTTGAACGCCGGATCCTAGCGGAAAAAGGCATTCCGGATGCAGTTATTCCTACGCTGATAAAGGCTAGGAAAGACGTGACAGCAAGACTTTTTCACTGTATATGGCGAAAATAGGTTGCTTGGTGTGTGGCCGGGAAGGCCCTACAGAGGAATTCCAGGGGGGTCGATTCCTGCACTTCCTACAGTCAGGAGTGACTATGGGCCTAAAATTAGGATCCATAAAGGCCAAGATTTCGGCCCTATCCCTTTTTCTCTCAAAAAGAACTGGCTTCACTGCCTGAAGTTCGGACGTTGTTACAGGGGTGCTGCATATTCAGCCCCTTTTGTGCCTCCAGTGGCACCTTGGGATCTTAACGTGTGTTGGATCCCTAAAATCCCACTGGTTTGAGCCACTTAAGACCGTGGAGCTAAAATATCTCACGTGGAAAGTGGTCATGCTTTTGGCCTTAGCTTGGACTAGGCGTGTGTCAGAATTGGCGGCTTTGTCATGTAAAAGCCCATATCTGATCTTCCATATGGAAAGGGCAGAATGGAGGACTCGTCCCCAATTTCTCCCTAAGGTGGTATCATCGTTTCATTTGAACCAACCTATTGTGGTGCCTGCGGCTACTAGGGACTTGGAGGATTCCAAGTTGCTGGACGTAGTCCGGGCCCTGAAACTTTATGTTTCCAGGACAGCTAGAGTCAGAAAAACTGACTCGCTATTTATCCTGCATGCACCCAACAAGCTGGGTGCTCCTGCTTCAAAGCAGACTATTGCTCGCTGGATCTGTAGCACGATTCAGCTTGCACATTCTGCGGCTGGACTGCCGCATCCTAAATTAGTAAAAGCCCATTCCACGAGGAAGGTGGGCTCTTCTTGGGCGGCTGCCCGAGGGGTCTCGGCTTTACAACTTTGCCGAGCTGCTACTTGGTCGGGTTCAAACACTTTTGCAAAATTCTACAAGTTTGATACCCTGGCTGAGGAGGACCTTGAGTTTGCTCATTCGGTGCTGCAGAGTCATCCGCACTCTCCCGCCTGTTTGGGAGCTTTGGTATAATCCCCATGGTCCTTACGGAGTACCCAGCATCCACTAGGACGTCAGAGAAAATAAGAATTTACTCACCGGTAATTCTATTTCTCGTAGTCCGTAGTGGATGCTGGGAGCCCGTCCCAAGTGCGGACTCTCTGCAATACATGTATATAGTTATTGCTTAACTAAAGGGTTATTGTATGAGCCATCTGTTGAGAGAGGCTCAGTTATTGTTCATACTGTTAACTGGGTATAGTTATCACGAGTTGTACGGTGTGATTGGTGTGGCTGGTATGAGTCTTACCCTCGATTCCAAATCCTTTCCTAGTAATGTCAGCTCTTCCGGGCACAGTTTCCCTAACTGAGGTCTGGAGGAGGGGCATAGAGGGAGGAGCCAGTGCACACCAGATATTGGCCCTCATTCCGAGTTGATCGCTAAGTTTTTCGTTCGCACAACCTATTAGTAAAGTTGCGTTAATGTAGTAATTTTGCGAACATCCGCCCCCAACGTATTTTTGCTCATTCGCACGCATTATTACACAAAGTGGGCGTACGCCAAATGACATCGCAGCAATGCAAAAACATTGCAGCAATGCGAACCCATCGCATTAACACATACTTATTCGTAAAAATACTAGGTAGTCGTAGATTTACACATTTATCAGTTAAAGTGCTCACTTTTGCGGAGAAACGCACCACATTGTTTTTTTTTACTATTAAGTGGAATAACACCTTCCAATTAAAAGTCCACAAGCCCTCCTCAATTACAAATCCAATTAGTGACTGAATTGTAATGTTCATGATCAATTAAGTATTTTATAAATACCTGAAGAACACTTTGTAGCCATAAAAGAACCTATTTCTATTTACATGTTTAATATAAATATAGATGTTTGCAATGTGCTTGGTCTAATGTGTTTTGTGTATTTATTAAAGTAGAGTTTTTGTATGTGAATGAAGGTTTTTGCATGTTTATTTAGCCAATAACATGTTTGTTTTAGATTTTTAAAATAACTTACGTTAGCTGTATGAAATGTTTAATGTAAGAAATGTTTGTTCTGCAATCTGCTGTTCCTTTATTGCATTATTAAATAATAAACACCCGCTTAAGTATAATAATTTTCTTTTATTTTTTTAAAATGATTTTTAGAAATCTTAAGATAATTTTTTTTTTTTTAAAAACATAAAAAAATTAACAAAAATTTTCCATCTCATCAAGCAGACCCAGCAAGGCCTGGAGATGTCGCCTCATGTTTCCCACAATCTCCCGCAACGATGTGGGATCTCCAACGGCAACATCTGAAATTAAAAGATAACATAAACATTACTAACTTACTCACATTGCTTATTATACAAGCAAGGCACAAAGCACACTTTAATGCAGGCATGTCCAAACTGCATCCCTCAAGCTGGTGTGAAACTACATATACCAGCATGCGTTAACTCAGTTTTGGGGCCAGGGAATGCCAAACCTGTGTCAGGGCATGCTGGGATGTGTAGTTTCTCTACAGTTGCAGTTGCGCAGTTTGGACAGGCATGCTTAATGGCAAAGTTTATACATCATGCCTGTTTTATGGTACAATCATTAGCAGAAAAACACACAAGCCTGCTCAGGCTTTTTTGGCTAATTTTTACAGTATTCTAGACCATGGGCTACATTTACTACTATGTGAGTTCATTTTAAGATGGAGCGTTGCCCATAGCAAACAAGCCAAAATAAGATGATTATCTTGTAGAAGTGGTTCCCCAATTGTAAAGTTTATTTGTATTGGTTGCTATGGGCGACATCCCATGTTAAAGATAACTACCATCTTCGTCACTGTTACACCATGTTGGCATTCATTCACATCTGGAGTGTTTTTTTAATATTTTTAAGGGGTTTGGTGCTGCATCATCACACTGCATATCAACATCTTCAGAAGGCCAACATATCCTAGCATTCCCACACTCCCTGAAAGCTGCCCTTACTAAATAATTGCAAACAGGTTTGACTTTAACAAATAGTCATTTTGTGAGTGTAACTTTCACAACACAAATCACTGTGTCATTAGGCTGCATAACAAAGTGAAGCATGTGTTTTGTAAGTGCAAATATTAAGACTACACAGGCACAAGTGTAAAAGACCAACAACATACTAAACTCCACTCAGGTCTAACTGTTTCCCAGAAAAAAAAACACATATAAACCCTGTTGTCCTGGCAACCCTGGCTACCTAATGAGTGTCAACCTAGAGTGGACACACAAAACATTGCACACATAAACACTGTACATATAATGACACTCACAAATATGTAAATGCAACATGTACACCATGAAGAAAAACACAAATTTGTGTCCTTGGTACAAGATTTCAAACAGTACAACACTGCATGTTTTGTCATTGTAAGTGTAAGTAGGTAATCATTTAAAAAAAAAAAAAAAAAAAACTTACTTTCCACGGCAACATGAACACTCCCTGAACTGGCTTCAGGGGCTTCCTCTGCCCATTCACTGGGTGGGGATGTTGGCTGGATGGGTGAAGGCGGCTGGATGGGGGAAGGAGGAGGGATTGGGGAAGGAGGAGGGATTGGGGAAGGAGGAGGGATTGGGGAAGGAGGCTGGATGGGGGAAGGAGGCTGGATTGGTGCTGGAATTTCAGAGGGGGGGTCTGATTGAGAGGGCGAGGGGGGCGGAGAGAAAGTTAAGCCAATAGAGGGTGAGGGGGGCAGAGATGGTGATTTAGAAGTTGAAGGAGAAGGGGTATGGGAAGGAGGAGAAGGGGTCCCAGAAAGAGATGGAGAGGTGTGGTGAGAAGGGGAGTGTAAAGTGGTGTGGGCCAGGGAAGCTGAGGGGGACTGGGAAGATGAGGGAGAATGGGAAGATGAGGGGGACTGGGAAGGGGAGGGGGAGTGAGAAGGGGAGGGGGAGTGAGAAGGGGAGGGAGACTGGGAAGGGGAAGGGGGCGGAGAGGTCTGCCGTTGTTGTTGTCCTATAATGATATTTTTGTCAACATTTAGTTTACATGTGAAATTACATAGTAAACAATTTCAATTTTCAATGTTCTGTTCCATGTAAAATACAGTGTTTTTTAGAAATGAAAATCAAACATGTATAAATCCTATTCATGTTGGCCACAGCAAACAAAATGAGTCATAACTTTTACTTTGAAGCTCATTCCGTAATCTAGTCCATTGAGTCATATTGATTGGTCTAGGCAACATCACCAGATCACTATTCAAGGCACCTTATTATATAGGCAGCAATGATCAAGTATTTGGGACCAGTTTCCTGGCTGGTTATTAATTCTTGAAAACATGCACTTGTTTGGTGTCAGTTTGCTACAGTCAGTACTGTTTGGCCTAACCACACACACTGTCCTATTTTGTAAAAAAACACACTCAGCGTTGCAATTAGCCTACCACTTAGTGTAAATTTGCACAATGTTTGCTAATATTCTTATGTAATGTAACTTACGTCGTGTATAGAGATGAGCGCCTGAAATTTTTCGGGTTTTGTGTTTTGGTTTTGGGTTCGGTTCCGCGGCCGTGTTTTGGGTTCGAACGCGTTTTGGCAAAACCTCACCGAATTTTTTTTGTCGGATTCAGGTGTGTTTTGGATTCGGGTGTTTTTTTCAAAAAACACTAAAAAACAGCTTAAATCATAGAATTTGGGGGTCATTTTGATCCCAAAGTATTATTAACCTCAAAAACCATAATTTACACTCATTTTCAGTCTATTCTGAATACCTCACACCTCACAATATTATTTTTAGTCCTAAAATTTGCACCGAGGTCGCTGTGTGAGTAAGATAAGCGACCCTAGTGGCCGACACAAACACCGGGCCCATCTAGGAGTGGCACTGCAGTGTCACGCAGGATGTCCCTTCCAAAAAACCCTCCCCAAACAGCACATGACGCAAAGAAAAAAAGAGGCGCAATGAGGTAGCTGTGTGAGTAAGATTAGCGACCCTAGTGGCCGACACAAACACCGGGCCCATCTAGTAGGAGTGGCACTGCAGTGTCACGCAGGATGTCCCTTCCAAAAAACCCTCCCCAAACAGCACATGACGCAAAGAAAAAAAGAGGCGCAATGAGGTAGCTGTGTGAGTAAGATTAGCGACCCTAGTGGCCGACACAAACACCGGGCCCATCTAGGAGTGGCACTGCAGTGTCACGCAGGATGTCCCTTCCAAAAAACCCTCCCCAAACAGCACATGACGCAAAGAAAAAAAGAGGCGCAATGAGGTAGCTGTGTGAGTAAGATTAGCGACCCTAGTGGCCGACACAAACACCGGGCCCATCTAGGAGTGGCACTGCAGTGTCACGCAGGATGTCCCTTCCAAAAAACCCTCCCCAAACAGCACATGACGCAAAGAAAAAAAGAGGCGCAATGAGGTAGCTGACTGTGTGAGTAAGATTAGCGACCCTAGTGGCCGACACAAACACCGGGCCCATCTAGGAGTGGCACTGCAGTGTCACACAGGATGTCCCTTCCAAAAAACCCTCCCCAATCAGCACATGATGCAAAGAAAAAGAAAAGAAAAAAGAGGTGCAAGATGGAATTGTCCTTGGGCCCTCCCACCCACCCTTATGTTGTATAAACAAAACAGGACATGCACACTTTAACCAACCCATCATTTCAGTGACAGGGTCTGCCACACGACTGTGACTGATATGACGGGTTGGTTTGGACCCCCCCAAAAAAAGAAGCAATTAATCTCTCCTTGCACAAACTGGCTCTACAGAGGCAAGATGTCCACCTCATCTTCACCCTCCGATATATCACCGTGTACATCCCCCTCCTCACAGATTATCAATTCGTCCCCACTGGAATCCACCATCTCAGCTCCCTGTGTACTTTGTGGAGGCAATTGCTGCTGGTCAATGTCTCCGCGGAGGAATTGATTATAATTCATTTTAATGAACGTCATCTTCTCCACATTTTCTGGATGTAACCTCGTACGCCGATTGCTGACAAGGTGAGCGGCGGCACTAAACACTCTTTCGGAGTACACACTTGTGGGAGGGCAACTTAGGTAGAATAAAGCCAGTTTGTGCAAGGGCCTCCAAATTGCCTCTTTTTCCTGCCAGTATAAGTACGGACTGTGTGACGTGCCTACTTGGATGCGGTCACTCATATAATCCTCCACCATTCTATCAATGTTGAGAGAATCATATGCAGTGACAGTAGACGACATGTCCGTAATCGTTGTCAGGTCCTTCAGTCCGGACCAGATGTCAGCATCAGCAGTCGCTCCAGACTGCCCTGCATCACCGCCAGCGGGTGGGCTCGGAATTCTGAGCCTTTTCCTCGCACCCCCAGTTGCGGGAGAATGTGAAGGAGGAGATGTTGACAGGTCGCGTTCCGCTTGACTTGACAATTTTGTCACCAGCAGGTCTTTCAACCCCAGCAGACCTGTGTCTGCCGGAAAGAGAGATCCAAGGTAGGCTTTAAATCTAGGATCGAGCACGGTGGCCAAAATGTAGTGCTCTGATTTCAACAGATTGACCACCCGTGAATCCTTGTTAAGCGAATTAAGGGCTGCATCCACAAGTCCCACATGCCTAGCGGAATCGCTCCCTTTTAGCTCCTTCTTCAATGCCTCCAGCTTCTTCTGCAAAAGCCTGATGAGGGGAATGACCTGACTCAGGCTGGCAGTGTCTGAACTGACTTCACGTGTGGCAAGTTCAAAGGGCATCAGAACCTTGCACAACGTTGAAATCATTCTCCACTGCACTTGAGACAGGTGCATTCCACCTACTATATCGTGCTCAATTGTATAGGCTTGAATGGCCTTTTGCTGCTCCTCCAACCTCTGAAGCATATAGAGGGTTGAATTCCACCTCGTTACCACTTCTTGCTTCAGATGATGGCAGGGCAGGTTCAGTAGTTTTTGGTGGTGCTCCAGTCTTCTGTACGTGGTGCCTGTACGCCGAAAGTGTCCCGCAATTTTTCTGGCCACCGACAGCATCTCTTGCACGCCCCTGTCGTTTTTTAAAAAATTCTGCACCACCAAATTCAAGGTATGTGCAAAACATGGGACGTGCTGGAATTTGCCCATATTTAATGCACACACAATATTGCTGGCGTTGTCCGATGCCACAAATCCACAGGAGAGTCCAATTGGGGTAAGCCATTCCGCGATGATCTTCCTCAGTTGCCGTAAGAGGTTTTCAGCTGTGTGCGTATTCTGGAAACCGGTGATACAAAGCGTAGCCTGCCTAGGAAAGAGTTGGCGTTTGCGAGATGCTGCTACTGGTGCCGCCGCTGCTGTTCTTGCGGCGGGAGTCCATACATCTACCCAGTGGGCTGTCACAGTCATATAGTCCTGACCCTGCCCTGCTCCACTTGTCCACATGTCCGTGGTTAAGTGGACATTGGGTACAGCTGCATTTTTTAGGACACTGGTGACTCTTTTTCTGAGGTCTGTGTACATTTTCGGTATCGCCTGCCTAGAGAAATGGAACCTAGATGGTATTTGGTACCGGGGACACAGTACCTCCAACAAGTCTCTAGTTGGCTCTGCAGTAATGATGGATACCGGAACCACGTTTCTCACCACCCAGGATGCCAAGGCCTCAGTTATCCGCTTTGCAGTAGGATGACTGCTGTGATATTTCATCTTCCTCGCAAAGGACTGTTGAACAGTCAATTGCTTACTGGAAGTAGTACAAGTGGGCTTACGACTTCCCCTCTGGGATGACCATCGACTCCCAGCGGCAACAACAGCAGCGCCAGCAGCAGTAGGCGTTACACGCAAGGATGCATCGGAGGAATCCCAGGCAGGAGAGGACTCGTCAGAATTGCCAGTGACATGGCCTGCAGGACTATTGGCATTCCTGGGGAAGGAGGAAATTGACACTGAGGGAGTTGGTGGGGTGGTTTGCGTGAGCTTGGTTACAAGAGGAAGGGATTTACTGGTCAGTGGACTGCTTCCGCTGTCACCCAAAGTTTTTGAACTTGTCACTGACTTATTATGAATGCGCTGCAGGTGACGTATAAGGGAGGATGTTCCGAGGTGGTTAACATCCTTACCCCTACTTATTACAGCTTGACAAAGGGAACACACGGCTTGACACCTGTTGTCCGCATTTCTGGTGAAATACCTCCACACCGAAGAGCTGATTTTTTTGGTATTTTCACCTGGCATGTCAACGGCCATATTCCTCCCACGGACAACAGGTGTCTCCCCGGGTGCCTGACTTAAACAAACCACCTCACCATCAGAATCCTCCTGGTCAATTTCCTCCCCAGCGCCAGCAACACCCATATCCTCCTCATCCTGGTGTACTTCAACACTGACATCTTCAATCTGACTATCAGGAACTGGACTGCGGGTGCTCCTTCCAGCACTTGCAGGGGGCGTGCAAATGGTGGAAGGCGCATGCTCTTCACGTCCAGTGTTGGGAAGGTCAGGCATCGCAACCGACACAATTGGACTCTCCTTGTGGATTTGGGATTTCGAAGAATGCACAGTTCTTTGCTGTGCTGCTTTTGCCAGCTTGAGTCTTTTCATTTTTCTAGCGAGAGGCTGAGTGCTTCCATCCTCATGTGAAGCTGAACCACTAGCCATGAACATAGGCCAGGGCCTCAGCCGTTCCTTGCCACTCCGTGTGGTAAATGGCATATTGGCAAGTTTACGCTTCTCCTCCGACAATTTTATTTTAGGTTTTGGAGTCCTTTTTTTACTGATATTTGGTGTTTTGGATTTGACATGCTCTGTACTATGACATTGGGCATCGGCCTTGGCAGACGACGTTGCTGGCATTTCATCGTCTCGGCCATGACTAGTGGCAGCAGCTTCAGCACGAGGTGGAAGTGGATCTTGATCTTTCCCTAATTTTGGAACCTCAACATTTTTGTTCTCCATATTTTAATAGGCACAACTAAAAGGCACCTCAGGTAAACAATGGAGATGGATGGATTGTATACTAGTATACAATTATGGACGGGCTGCCGAGTGCCGACACAGAGGTAGCCACAGCCGTGAACTACCGCACTGTACTGTGTCTGCTGCTAATATATAGACTGGTTGATAAAGAGATAGTATACTCGTAACTAGTATGTATGTATAAAGAAAGAAAAAAAAACCACGGTTAGGTGGTATATACAATTATGGACGGGCTGCCGAGTGCCGACACAGAGGTAGCCACAGCCGTGAACTACCGCACTGTACTGTGTCTGCTGCTAATATAGACTGGTTGATAAAGAGATAGTATACTCGTAACTAGTATGTATGTATAAAGAAAGAAAAAAAAACCACGGTTAGGTGGTATATACAATTATGGACGGGCTGCCGAGTGCCGACACAGAGGTAGCCACAGCCGTGAACTACCGCACTGTACTGTGTCTGCTGCTAATATATAGACTGGTTGATAAAGAGATAGTATACTCGTAACTAGTATGTATGTATAAAGAAAGAAAAAAAAACCACGGTTAGGTGGTATATACAATTATGGACGGGCTGCCGAGTGCCGACACAGAGGTAGCCACAGCCGTGAACTACCGCACTGTACTGTGTCTGCTGCTAATATATAGACTGGTTGATAAAGAGATAGTATACTCGTAACTAGTATGTATGTATAAAGAAAGAAAAAAAAACCACGGTTAGGTGGTATATACAATTATGGACGGGCTGCCGAGTGCCGACACAGAGGTAGCCACAGCCGTGAACTACCGCACTGTACTGTGTCTGCTGCTAATATATAGACTGGTTGATAAAGAGATAGTATACTCGTAACTAGTATGTATGTATAAAGAAAGAAAAAAAAACCACGGTTAGGTGGTATATACAATTATGGACGGGCTGCCGAGTGCCGACACAGAGGTAGCCACAGCCGTGAACTACCGCACTGTACTGTGTCTGCTGCTAATATAGACTGGTTGATAAAGAGATAGTATACTCGTAACTAGTATGTATGTATAAAGAAAGAAAAAAAAAACACGGTTAGGTGGTATATACAATTATGGACGGGCTGCCGAGTGCCGACACAGAGGTAGCCACAGCCGTGAACTACCGCACTGTACTGTGTCTGCTGCTAATATAGACTGGTTGATAAAGAGATAGTATACTCGTAACTAGTATGTATGTATAAAGAAAGAAAAAAAAAACACGGTTAGGTGGTATATACAATTATGGACGGGCTGCCGAGTGCCGACACAGAGGTAGCCACAGCCGTGAACTACCGCACTGTACTGTGTCTGCTGCTAATATATAGAGTGGTTGATAAAGAGATAGTATACTCGTAACTAGTATGTATGTATAAAGAAAGAAAAAAAAACCACGGTTAGGTGGTATATACAATTATGGACGGGCTGCCGAGTGCCGACACAGAGGTAGCCACAGCCGTGAACTACCGCACTGTACTGTGTCTGCTGCTAATATATAGACTGGTTGATAAAGAGATAGTATACTCGTAACTAGTATGTATGTATAAAGAAAGAAAAAAAAAACACGGTTAGGTGGTATATACAATTATGGACGGGCTGCCGAGTGCCGACACAGAGGTAGCCACAGCCGTGAACTACCGCACTGTACTGTGTCTGCTGCTAATATATAGACTGGTTGATAAAGAGATAGTATACTCGTAACTAGTATGTATGTATAAAGAAAGAAAAAAAAACCACGGTTAGGTGGTATATACAATTATGGACGGGCTGCCGAGTGCCGACACAGAGGTAGCCACAGCCGTGAACTACCGCACTGTACTGTGTCTGCTGCTAATATATAGACTGGTTGATAAAGAGATAGTATACTCGTAACTAGTATGTATGTATAAAGAAAGAAAAAAAAACCACGGTTAGGTGGTATATACAATTATGGACGGGCTGCCGAGTGCCGACACAGAGGTAGCCACAGCCGTGAACTACCGCACTGTACTGTGTCTGCTGCTAATATAGACTGGTTGATAAAGAGATAGTATACTCGTAACTAGTATGTATGTATAAAGAAAGAAAAAAAACCCACGGTTAGGTGGTATATACAATTATGGACGGGCTGCCGAGTGCCGACACAGAGGTAGCCACAGCCGTGAACTACCGCACTGTACTGTGTCTGCTGCTAATATATAGACTGGTTGATAAAGAGATAGTATACTCGTAACTAGTATGTATGTATAAAGAAAGAAAAAAAAACCACGGTTAGGTGGTATATACAATTATGGACGGGCTGCCGAGTGCCGACACAGAGGTAGCCACAGCCGTGAACTACCGCACTGTACTGTGTCTGCTGCTAATATATAGACTGGTTGATAAAGAGATAGTATACTCGTAACTAGTATGTATGTATAAAGAAAGAAAAAAAAACCACGGTTAGGTGGTATATACAATTATGGACGGGCTGCCGAGTGCCGACACAGAGGTAGCCACAGCCGTGAACTACCGCACTGTACTGTGTCTGCTGCTAATATATAGACTGGTTGATAAAGAGATAGTATACTCGTAACTAGTATGTATGTATAAAGAAAGAAAAAAAAACCACGGTTAGGTGGTATATACAATTATGGACGGGCTGCCGAGTGCCGACACAGAGGTAGCCACAGCCGTGAACTACCGCACTGTACTGTGTCTGCTGCTAATATAGACTGGTTGATAAAGAGATAGTATACTCGTAACTAGTATGTATGTATAAAGAAAGAAAAAAAAAACACGGTTAGGTGGTATATACAATTATGGACGGGCTGCCGAGTGCCGACACAGAGGTAGCCACAGCCGTGAACTACCGCACTGTACTGTGTCTGCTGCTAATATAGACTGGTTGATAAAGAGATAGTATACTCGTAACTAGTATGTATGTATAAAGAAAGAAAAAAAAAACACGGTTAGGTGGTATATACAATTATGGACGGGCTGCCGAGTGCCGACACAGAGGTAGCCACAGCCGTGAACTACCGCACTGTACTGTGTCTGCTGCTAATATATAGAGTGGTTGATAAAGAGATAGTATACTCGTAACTAGTATGTATGTATAAAGAAAGAAAAAAAAACCACGGTTAGGTGGTATATACAATTATGGACGGGCTGCCGAGTGCCGACACAGAGGTAGCCACAGCCGTGAACTACCGCACTGTACTGTGTCTGCTGCTAATATATAGACTGGTTGATAAAGAGATAGTATACTCGTAACTAGTATGTATGTATAAAGAAAGAAAAAAAAAACACGGTTAGGTGGTATATACAATTATGGACGGGCTGCCGAGTGCCGACACAGAGGTAGCCACAGCCGTGAACTACCGCACTGTACTGTGTCTGCTGCTAATATATAGACTGGTTGATAAAGAGATAGTATACTCGTAACTAGTATGTATGTATAAAGAAAGAAAAAAAAACCACGGTTAGGTGGTATATACAATTATGGACGGGCTGCCGAGTGCCGACACAGAGGTAGCCACAGCCGTGAACTACCGCACTGTACTGTGTCTGCTGCTAATATATAGACTGGTTGATAAAGAGATAGTATACTCGTAACTAGTATGTATGTATAAAGAAAGAAAAAAAAACCACGGTTAGGTGGTATATACAATTATGGACGGGCTGCCGAGTGCCGACACAGAGGTAGCCACAGCCGTGAACTACCGCACTGTACTGTGTCTGCTGCTAATATAGACTGGTTGATAAAGAGATAGTATACTCGTAACTAGTATGTATGTATAAAGAAAGAAAAAAAAACCACGGTTAGGTGGTATATACAATTATGGACGGGCTGCCGAGTGCCGACACAGAGGTAGCCACAGCCGTGAACTACCGCACTGTACTGTGTCTGCTGCTAATATATAGACTGGTTGATAAAGAGATAGTATACTCGTAACTAGTATGTATGTATAAAGAAAGAAAAAAAAACCACGGTTAGGTGGTATATACAATTATGGACGGGCTGCCGAGTGCCGACACAGAGGTAGCCACAGCCGTGAACTACCGCACTGTACTGTGTCTGCTGCTAATATATAGACTGGTTGATAAAGAGATAGTATACTCGTAACTAGTATGTATGTATAAAGAAAGAAAAAAAAACCACGGTTAGGTGGTATATACAATTATGGACGGGCTGCCGAGTGCCGACACAGAGGTAGCCACAGCCGTGAACTACCGCACTGTACTGTGTCTGCTGCTAATATATAGACTGGTTGATAAAGAGATAGTATACTCGTAACTAGTATGTATGTATAAAGAAAGAAAAAAAAACCACGGTTAGGTGGTATATACAATTATGGACGGGCTGCCGAGTGCCGACACAGAGGTAGCCACAGCCGTGAACTACCGCACTGTACTGTGTCTGCTGCTAATATATAGACTGGTTGATAAAGAGATAGTATACTCGTAACTAGTATGTATGTATAAAGAAAGAAAAAAAAACCACGGTTAGGTGGTATATACAATTATGGACGGGCTGCCGAGTGCCGACACAGAGGTAGCCACAGCCGTGAACTACCGCACTGTACTGTGTCTGCTGCTAATATAGACTGGTTGATAAAGAGATAGTATACTACTAATATTATATATACTGGTGGTCAGGTCACTGGTCACTAGTCACACTGGCAGTGGCACTCCTGCAGCAAAAGTGTGCACTGTTTAATTTTAATATAATATTATGTACTCCTGGCTCCTGCTATAACCTATAACTGGCACTGCAGTAGTGCTCCCCAGTCTCCCCCACAATTATAAGCTGTGTGAGCTGAGCAGTCAGACAGATATATAATATATATAGATGATGCAGCACACTGGCCTGAGCCTGAGCAGTGCACACAGATATGGTATGTGACTGACTGAGTCACTGTGTGTATCGCTTTTTTCAGGCAGAGAACGGATATATTAAATAAACTGCACTGTGTGTCTGGTGGTCACTCACTATATAATATATTATGTACTCCTGGCTCCTGCTATAACCTATAACTGGCACTGCAGTAGTGCTCCCCAGTCTCCCCCACAATTATAAGCTGTGTGAGCTGAGCAGTCAGACAGATATATATAATATTATTTATATATAGATAATAGATGATGCAGCACACTGGCCTGAGCCTGAGCAGTGCACACAGATATGGTATGTGACTGAGTCACTGTGTGCTGTGTATCGCTTTTTTCAGGCAGAGAACGGATTATAAATAAAACTGGTGGTCACTGGTCACTATCAGCAAAACTCTGCACTGTACTGAGTACTCCTAATGCTCCCCAAAATTAGTAAATCAAGTGTCTCTCTAATCTATTCTAAACGGAGAGGACGCCAGCCACGTCCTCTCCCTATCAATCTCAATGCACGTGTGAAAATGGCGGCGACGCGCGGCTCCTTATATAGAATCCGAGTCTCGCGATAGAATCCGAGCCTCGCGAGAATCCGACAGCGTCATGATGACGTTCGGGCGCGCTCGGGTTAACCGAGCAAGGCGGGAAGATCCGAGACGCTCGGACCCGTGAAAAAAAACATGAAGTTCGTGCGGGTTCGGATTCAGAGAAACCGAACCCGCTCATCTCTAGTCGTGTATGCATAGAACGTATTTGCTGGCGGATCTCCGCCAACAGCTCGGGAGTCCTCCTGCGGAGATCACTCCATCTCCTCTCAAGTTGAATGATTGACCGCCTGCTGCGGACGCGAGTCCGCAGCAGGCGGCGGACCTCCGCGTAGGCCTCGCGCTTCACCCGATTTGGGATGAAGCGCCCAACGCGGCCTACGCGGCGGTCCATCACCGCAACCAGGACGCGGAGCTCACGCCTGGTGAACGGTGCAGCACGCATCTTGGCAATGGCGTTTTCCTTATTTGGGCATATATTTATAGCGTCTGTTAGCATGTGATTGGTCATAAATCTGTTGTCATTTCTAATAACTTTATTGATCTTTGCAATGCTGTGAAGAGCAGTGTTATTTCGCACGAGCGGAAAAACGCATCCGCAGAAGTAAATTTTTGCATAAAAAAAAAATAAAAATAAAAAAAAATAACACAAACAGACACAGAGACACACAGTTTTGAATAAAATTCTAAACATATCTGTGTACTCACCACAGTTTGTGTGATCATTCAGCTGGACAGTCACAAAGTGGGCAAGATTCAATTTCATTTGTTTTTGTGTTTGTTTAAATAATCAAGATTTTAGGATATAAAACAAATAAGGACACTATTTAGCCACATCACATTATATTTTGTACTAATCTCAAATTGTAAGCTTAACGTGTTAACGGATTTTTACTTTTTTAAAAATGACAAATAAACAAAAAATCCTAAACCATTACACAATGACCTTACAATCTCAAACAAAATGTCAACATTACAAACAAAACATAAGCATACTGTGCTTTGTTTTTTCAACATAAAAATAAGATAAAAACACTATACCTGAAATATTCGGCAACAATCCTTGCCCTCACTTGGCTCCCCCTCCGTGTAACACTCCCACCACCGAAGTGTCGAACAACCCCTGGCTCCTCATCAGGCAATTCCTCTGCCTGAGGAAGCTCTACACTACTCCTTACCGCGATATTATGTAGTATTGCGCACAGGACCACTATTTTACTTGCCATCTCCGGCGAATACATGATGTCGCCACCAGTGCGGTGGAGCACACGAAACCGCCCTTTAAGGACACCAATTGTGCGCTCCACCAGCTGCCTAGTGGCAGTAAGCGCGGAGTTAAATGCCATCTGTGGTCCTGGCCTGGGATTACGGTAAGGAGTCATGAGCCAGGGGGTGCAAGGATATCCACGGTCTCCTGTTTGAGGAAAAACCTTAAATTAAAAAGAGTATATTCAAAAATTTCATTTATTTTTAAGATAAAAAATATCTACAAACTCACCCAATAACCACATGTCTGCTCGTTGACTTGCTCTTAATCTCTGCCATATCCCTGATTGTCTAATGACATATGCATCATGTGAACTTCCAGTAAACTTGGCATTCAGGGAAAGGATCTGGAGGGATGGCCCACAAACAACCATTACATTCAGAGAATGAAACAGTTTCCTGTTTCTATAAATTTCTTCATTATGTCTTGGTGGCTGAATAGCAACATGTGTGCCATCCACAACCCCAATAACATGTGGGAAGCGACTACCACCTTCCTCAAATTGCTGCTTCACCACATCTAGGGCACCAACATCCAAAGGCATATCAATGAATTGCTTCACCCGCTTTAGGAAAGCCTGGCAGACACGCCGCAGGACCTTACTGAACTGGCCCTGCGACATGCCAACCAGGTCTCCCACAACATGTTGATATGAGGCTGTAGCCAAAAAATGTAACACAGCAAGGAATTGTGTCAATGGTGGTATTGCTGTAGGATACCGAATTTCAGACTCCAGATCACTCTCTATTATGGAGAGAGTGTCTAGGATTAGATGTGGTGGCAGCCTGTATCTACGCACCACCACATCATCTGGCATCCCAAAAAGTAGGACACGGGTTCTGAAAATTGGTGGCCTAGCACGCCTCCGTTGCCTTGGTTGATGAGGAGCCGGTTGTGGTTGTGGGGCTGGCGGTTGGGGTGGGAGTGCTGGCGTGGGTTGGGGAGGTAGGGCTTCTGCTGCGATAAATATCGACATAACACACTTTTTTGAGATAAAAACAAAAAAATGTTTAATACTCCAAAATTATTTATTAAAAAATATACAAACAATAAATGTATAAAAAAAGGTGGAGTCAACTTACTGCAGGAGCGTACGACATTATTTCTGGGTTCAATTCAGGAACAAAATTTAAAAAATAAAAAATAAACATATGTTAATGTGAGAAAAAACAAAAATGTTAGTTTCTAGATTTCTGAGCATCAAACACATCACAAACACCATAAAACAAATATAAATAAACATAAAATAAAATAAAGGAAAAAATTCAATCAAGTAACAAAAAAAATCCATTTAGTAGCTAGGCAAGGCAAGAAAAAAACTACTTTGCAGATCAATCCAGGTAAGAAAAAATACTTGTCTTTACAAAATGGCAAAGAAACATAATAACAACACTTTGAACAAACACAAACAGGCACCAACACAGGCAAAGGGCACTTACCTGATCCAAAATCAATAAAGTTTTTGTGTTTTCTTGCACACCAAAAACTCAAAATATACAAGGGTTTCCTCACCCAAAAAACAACTCCTACAAGAGAACAAAAATGACAGTCAAAAACAACATACAGACCATTCAAACAAACAAACAACAACACAGGCAAAGGGCACTTACCTGATCCAAAATCAATAAAGTTTTTGTGTTTTCTTGCACACCAAAAACTCAAAATATACAAGGGTTTCCTCACCCAAAAAACAACTCCTACAAGAGAACAAAAATGACAGTCAAATCAAAGAAGCACAGTTTTATTTACAAAAATGGACTTGCTAAATATATATGTGTTTTTAAATAAAAATTAAAAAAAAACCAAAAAAAAAAAAAACTTTGAATTCAAAAAATTACCAAGAAGATTTCCAGAATACTCACAAACGAAAAAACGCAACAAAAAAATGTCTATACTCAAAACGCAAACGAAAGGACAAATGTATGCTTGACAATTACTCACTCTGCAAATTCCTATAGCACCTTCACGCACAAGCCAACAAACTCAAGTGAAACTCCAAACTACCTACACTCACAGCGTGCAAAGTAGGCCCTTAAATAAGCAGTGCAATCATTAATCAGATTAACAGTGTACACCTGTGTGAATTAACGATACGCACGTAGGTATATAAGCACACACCTCGGCGTACACACGTCATCACAAACATGGCTTCTCGTGAGCAAATCGCAGCAGAGATGGACCGCATTGCAGAGCAGGAGATGGCATTGCGGAAAAGACGCATAGATTGCCAACGGCGCATGCTGGAATACGCCTCTGCGGATGTTGAAGAGGCAGGACCTAGTACTCTGCAAATGTCTGCTTCTGAACCACAACAATTGACTGGGGATACTCTGCCACACACACAAAGTGACCAAACTGAGGGAGAATTGGCTTTAGCCACACAAACACAACAGACAGAAGCTGCTAGTGAGGAGGAAGATGGTGATGAACAACAAGAAACCTCACAGGCTACCTCCAGACGGAAGAAAAGACAGCCTGCATTCACTAAGAGGGAGTTGCGTGTCTTGGTCACGCAGGCCATGTCCAAAATCCATAGAGGGCCAAAAAACATGGGGGCTGCTTCAAAAGAACGAATCTGGAGAGACATCACAAAATCTGTGAATGAAGTTGGCTCTGTCGTCAGAACATCACAGGAAGTGAGACGACGGTAAGTGCATATTGACAGTCCTTTTTCTGTGCTAAGTTGACTAAAAAATGTAGTTACATGTGATGTTATGTCTAGCAAACACAAGCAGAACACGTGTCCTATATATTAGCTTAGACAAATAATAAGACTCTACTTTGTCCCTCTTTCACAATACATATGTAGGTGGGCCGACTTCAAATCCCGCCTGAAGGCAAAGAGGGCTGCGGAGTGGAATGCCTCAAGGGCTACAGGTGGAGGAGCACCTGTCGCTGTGGAGTATACTGACTTGGAGGAGATGGCGATGCCCTGTGTCAGTTATGAGGAGGGCCAAGGGGTGTCTCATATGGACACGGACCTGCCTGAGATCCTGACGGGACATGACTTGGAAGGTAAGTTTACACATTTAGTTGTCTGTAATTTTGACAGTATTTATAATAATAAACTAATTTTGTATCCTACTTTTTTCCCACACATTCTTCTATTTGCTTGCCACAAAACACAGCACAGGGGGGTGATCCGTTTGAGTCACAGGACGGTTATGTGGTTGAGGCTGAGGTGGAGGGACCTAGTGAGTCTGGCAGTGTGGGCCAACAAATCCCACCTCTGCAGGTTCCTACTGGCCCCCCCACCCAACCCTCTGCTATCCCGGAGATCCTGCTTGAAATCGCTAGGTATGGTGAGAGCCTAAATCGGTTTCAAGACGGGGTCATCCGGGAGGTAAGCCAGATAGCTGTCCGGCTCACTGAGCACCGAACCTGTGTTGAGCAAGGTGTTGCTCAACTCTGCCAAGGTCTGGCAGAGATCAGGCAGGGCCAAGAACAACTTGCCTCCTCATTCCAAACCCTTGCAAATAACATCTTGCAAGGGCTCCAGGCCATCGCTGTCTCCCTTGCCCACAGTGGCAGAGAGCCACCCACATCGGCTCCCTCCCCTGCCCCTGCCCAGGAAGAACAGCCCACTGGGCAGGCCCAACGAAGGTCGCTCCGCAGACCTTCCAAAGAAGAACAGCCTCAGGCGGGGAGAAAAAGAAGAAAATGATGTCTCTCCAGATGGGCAGCACCCATGTTTTTGATGTTGCCTCTCTGTATTTTTGGAGTTGGCTTGTGTGACCAGAATGGATAACTCCCTCTTAGTGAAATGTATTCTTTCTGTTTGGATGTATTGTAGCCTGTGAGTTTATGTGTATAAACACCAGAGCCATCTTCCTCTTACTAGTGTGCTATGTATTGTTGTGTTTGTGTGGTGGATCCTAATTCTTTCTCATTTGGTTTAAAATGTGTGTGTGGCAGGGTGTGTCATGTTTTATTTATGCTTTAAAAATATACTTTTGTCAGAAGCAGACTTTTGCAGAGTACTGAGTTCTGCTATCTAATGATTGTCAGTGCCATCTGCTTGCTGCTTGGTCCATCTCTGCCTGTGCGACTCATGTGGAGCCATGTTTAAATGTTGTCAAAAAATTATATAGTAATAAAAAATATATTTCAAAAATTTGAGCAGTTTCTTCCAGGTAATGCAGTTCCAGAAAGATTAGGTCAGCATATAGACACTTGTAGACCAATCTGCTAATTCTCCTTAAAAATTGAAAAAAAAAAAAAAAAAAGGTATGCTTTGCACCACACTTTAATGTCCATATTAAGTAAACAGACACGACGCTTTTTATAAATATCTAGGGTCAACAGGACATCATTTCAAACATTGTCAGATATTATAATCAAATATTATTGTGACTTTTAAGCCTAAATTAAAGTGTATGCTGCATTATGTTGGTGTTGGTTTATTTTTAAACAATTATGCAGATTTCAAACACTTTCCCAAATATTTTCATTTGCTTGTATTTGGGAGTCTTACACACATTAAAACAAGTTTTAAAAAGGCTTACACAACAATTTCAAAAAAAATAAACACCCTTATTTGGCAGTGTGTGAGATTTCTATGTGAGTAGACTAAACATGTAATGTGTGTTCAGACAATTGCTGGTTGGTAACTTTCATCTGCTCATTAATTAACAAGTAATTGGACATCAGATGAATGTGATATCCAATTAACTGCTAATTACTGCATACACACTTGTACCAGTACTTCGCAAATGTAGAGTAACTGCAGACCTACTCTGCTGCTGCGTGAATGTTGCTACGGTTTCCTATGTTAGTTTTAACAGCGACAATGTTGATTTGCGAAAAACACGCCCATTGCGAGTTGAATACTCCCACACTGTACGCCCACTTTCACGCCCTTGTCGGAGCATTGCGAAGTCTCGCCTCCGCCACGCCCACGCCACTCCTCGTTTTCGTTTGGCAGTTACGGCTTTATTTTTTCTGAGTAATTTTGCACAGTTGTCGTACGTATGTACTCGCGCATGCGTAATCACGCATTTGCGCATGCGCAGATACTTACATTTCGTACATTTGCGATGCGATGACTCTTAGCGATCAACTCGGAATGAGGGCCATAGTACCTAATCTTTCTTTTAAGAGTGCCCAGTCTCCTGCGGAGCCCGTCTATACCCCATGGTCCTTACGGAGTACCCAGCATCCACTACGGACTACGAGAAATAGAATTACCGGTGAGTAAATTCTTATTTTGCATTATATGGACAAAGGGTGTGCAATGGTTAAGGGGTCATATCCCCTTGCAACAGCGTGAACAGTGCACGCAGGGCCTGATGAATCACCTAGTAGGTGCTGTGGTTGGGGGAGTGGCAGATGCGGGGGAGACGCAGATGGGGGAGGGGGTCCGGGGGTGCCGCAGGTGGTGGAGGGGCGGTTGCGGGGGTGCCATAAGTTTGGGATGGGGCTGGTGCGGTGGTGCCGCGGGTGGGACGTGTGCGTTGGTGCCGCAGGTGGGGGTCTGGAGCAGCTGCGGGTGGGGGTGGAGCGGTTGCAGGCGTGCCGTGGGTGGGGGACAGGCGGGTGCAGGGGTGCTGCGGGTGGGGGAAGGGGTCCGGAAGCACCACAGGTGGTGGAGGGGTGTGTGTGGGTGTGCCGTGATGGGGCCCGGAGGTACTGCGAGTGGGCGAGGGGCGGGTAATGCTTTTCCTCCTGGGAGCAGCTAAGCTGCTGTCCTCTCTTTAGCAGTGGCTCTCCCGGAGACTCGCACAGCAGTCAAGCAGCCAGTCACTATTGTTTGCGCCGGAGTCCCAACGCGCCGCATTACAGGGAAGAAGATGCACTCAATAAACTACAGCTCCCAGCAGCTCTTAGCGCCGGAATGCTTCGGCGCTAAGGGCTGCTGGGAGCTGTAGTTTATTTAGTGCTTCTACTTCCCTGTAATGCGGCACGTTGGGACACCGGCGCTAACAATAGTGACTGGCTGGCAGAACTGACTGACTCGCTGAATCATTGTAAAAGGTGAGAGTGCTGTGCAGTGTCAGCGACACTGCACACCCACTGCACTGCACAGCACTGTCACCTTTTACATTGATTCAGCATCCAGACATTACCCTCTGCGATATCACCCACTCTTTCCGTTACATTAGCCATCTCGGGGCTTGCAGGCCAGGAGCCCAGATGCTGTTGCGGAGTCAGGGCCTCTGGGGATCTGGGCACAGCTGTGGTGGGGAGGCACTTCTTTGACAAAACGCGCATAGGAGGCTCCGGGGCTCAGAGAATATGCGGCACAGGGAGGGCTTTGAAAGCCTTCTGCTGCGCCGCTTTCAGGCACATCTATGCCGGTAGCCGCATCAACTTTTGTTCCATCTGCGCCGCTGCTAGGGAGTAGGGATTGTTGATACCGGAGGGGGCAGGCGGACTGGCAGCAGGACATAGGACGCTGCAGTAAAAGGATTTTTTTTCCCTATCTACAGCGCAGAGACAAGCTGCAGATGCAGTGGCATACCCTCCAACTGTACCTTTTTGGCAGGTACAGTACCTTTTTTTAATGGTATGTACCGATTTTTGGCTTTCCAAACTTCCATTGAAAGTATAGGAAAAGGGGCGTGGCCCCTTTTCGAATTTGTACCGATTTTTATGTGTAAATTGTTGGAGGGTATGTTGCTGCAGATGCAGGGGGCCTATTTTGGGGTGTGAACCTGGAGCTGCAGCTCCATCAGTCCCATTGTTAATCCTGCTCTGGGAACACACAGCAGCCAAAGGGCAGAGCCTCCCATTTGATGTAACCTGTGTGAGAGGGCGTTTCTTGCCCAATCAGCTGTGGACTGGGTGTGACAGACCTGCTGCTAACCCAATAAGATCTCCTAGACATGCCCAGCGTTATACACACAGTCACTCTGGGCTATTATATAGGAGATATGCCGCACATCTTTAGACTTCCTTATAAATAGAGCCAAGTGAAAAAATCCCTAAAATATCTAATAAACTTTAGAAAATACACACAATGGGGTAAATTTACTAAGATCCCGATTTGGACCGAGATGCCGTTTTTTCTTCAAAGTGTCATCTCGGTAATTTACTAAGCAAAAATCACGGCAGTGATGAGGGCATTCGTAATATTTTGGAAGTCCTAGGAAAAAATCACGAATCAATACACCATCGGTCAAATACGCCTGCAATTTGCTAGAAATCGGGAATTTACTAAAAAGTGCAAAACACAAACACTGCCGACAATAGCCAAACACTGCCGTGCTAAAATACAAATCATGAAAAAGTGCTAAAAAATAACAGACCTGCTTTTTTATCCCGTGTTTGTATAGGCATGCACGGATCCATGAGATCCGTGCATGTTTTTCAGTGGGAAGGGGGGGGAAATGTTATAAATTTTCAGAAAAAAAATTGCGTGGGGTCCCCCCTCCTAAGGCAAACCAGCCTCGGGCTCTTTGAGCCGATCCTGGTTGCAGAAATATGGGAAAAAAATGGACAGGGGTTCCCCCATATTTAAGCAACCAGCATCGGGCTCTGCGCCTGGTCCTGGTTCCAAAAATACGGGGGACAAAAAGAGTAGGGGTCCCCCGTATTTTTGAAACCAGCACCGGGCTCCACTAGCTGGACAGATAATGCCACAGCCGGGGGTCACTTTTATACAGTGCCTTGCGGCCGTGGCATCAAATATCCAACTAGTCACCCCTGGCCGGGGTACCCTGGGGGAGTGGGGACCCCTTCAATCAAGGGGTCCCCCCCCAGCCACCCAAGAGCCAGGGGTGAAGCCCGAGGCTGTCCCCCCCCATCCAATAGGCTGCGGATGGGGGGCTGATAGCCTTTGTGAAAAGTGATTGATATTGTTTTTAGTAGCAGTACTACAAGGCCCAGCAAGCCTCCCCCGCAAGCTGGTACTTGGAGAACCACAAGTACCAGCATGCAGCGGAAAAACGGCCCGCTGGTACCTGTAGTACTACTACTAAAAAAATACCCCAATAAAGACAACACACACACACCTTGAAAGTATAACTTTAATACATCCATCCACACCTCCATATACACATACTTACCTTATGTTCCCACGCAGGTCGGTCCTCTTCTCCAGTAGAATCCATGGTGTACCTGTAGAAAAAATTATACTCACATAATCCAGTGTTTTCGGCTCCTCGGTAAATCCTTTTGTAATCCACGTACTTGAAAAAATAAAAAACCGGATACCCGACCACGAACTGAAAGGGGACCCATGTTTTCACATGGGCCCCCTTTCCCCGAATGCCAGAAACCCACTCTGACTGATGTCTAAGTGGGTTTCTTCAGCCAATCAGGGAGCGCCACGTTGTGGCACTCTCCTGATCAGCTGTGTGCTCCTGTACTATATGACAGGCGGCACACGGCAGTGTTACAATGTAGCGCCTATGCGCTCCATTGTAACCAATGGTGGGAACTTTCAGGTCAGCGGTTGTCCGAAAGTGACCTCACCGCTGACCTGAAAGTTCCCACCATTGGTTACAATGGAGCGCATAGGCGCTATATTGTAACACTGCCGTGTGCCGCCTGTCAGACAGTACAGGAGCACACAGCCGATCAGGAGGGTGCCACAACGTGGCGCTCCCTGATTGGCTGAAGAAACCCACTTAGACATCAGTCAGAGTGGGTTTCTGGCATTCGGGGAAAGGGGGCCCATGTGAAAACATGGGTCCCCTTTCAGTTCGTGGTCGGGTATCCGTTTTTTTTATTTTTTCAAGTACGTGGATTACAAAAGGATTTACAGAGGAGCCGAAAACACTGGATTATGTGAGTATAATTTTTTCTACAGGTACACCATGGATTCTACTGGAGAAGAGGACCGACCTGCGTGGGAACATAAGGTAAGTATGTGTATATGGAGGTGTGGATGGATGTATTAAAGTTATACTTTCAAGGTGTGTGTGTGTTGTCTTTATTGGGGTATTTTTTTAGTAGTAGTACTACAGGTACCAGCGGGCCCGTTTTTCCGCCGCATGCTGGTACTTGTGGTTCTACAAGTACCAGCTTGCGGGGGAGGCTTGCTGGGCCTTGTAGTACTGCTACTAAAAACAATATCAATCACTTTTCACAAAGGCTATCAGCCCCCCATCCGCAGCCTATTGGATGGGGGGGACAGCCTCGGGCTTCACCCCTGGCCCTTGGGTGGCTGGGGGGGGACCCCTTGATTGAAGGGGTCCCCACTCCCACAGGGTACCCTGGCCAGGGGTGACTAGTTGGATATTTGATGCCACGGCCGCAAGGCACTGTATAAAAGTGACCCCCGGCTGTGGCATTATCTGTCCAGCTAGTGGAGCCCGGTGCTGGTTTCAAAAATACGGGGGACCCCTACTCTTTTTGTCCCCCGTATTTTTGGAACCAGGACCAGGCGCAGAGCCCGTTGCTGGTTGCTTAAATATGGGGGAACCCCTGTCCATTTTTTTCCCATATTTCTGCAACCAGGATCGGCTCAAAGAGCCCGAGGCTGGTTTGCCTTAGGAGGGGGGACCCCACGCAATTTTTTTTTTACATTTAAACTTTATTTTTTTGTTTAACAAAGTGCACAATGAAGCCCAGCACGGATCTCTCAGATCCGGCCGAGATTCATTGTATTAAAGTCGGCAGTGTTTTACAAGTCACTCACGTAAAACACTGCCTAAAAAAAACGAATCACATCGACATCGGAAAACCCGAAAATGCAGAATACGGCAGCTTAGTAAATTAGTCGTAATCAATTCAAAAAGTTGCATATTTACACTTTCGATGTCATTCGTGATTGAACTTTGACCTCAAACGGGAAAACACGAATCTTAGTAAATTTACCCCAATGACGATATCGGTGACGATATCGTTCAGTCTGTATGTCCGATACCTTTTCACTTGATGATGTCGCATGTTATGCGCATCGTCAAGTGTGTACCCAACCTTAGACATACCCGTGACCAAAGCCCATTGTGATGTTGATTGCAACTAAAGTGACGCTGTTGGGAACTTTGAAAGATCAGATATGTCCTCTAACAATCTTTTCTACGCACTTGACACACTGTGCAATAACGAGGCATTTCATGCCTCAGACGTAGCTTTAAGTAACAAGTCATAAATTCTGCATATTGTTTGATTTATTCCTTTTACACAAAACATTAAAGCTGCAGACTACAAAGTATTTCCATGTTAGTAGTGAACGGTTTCCAAAATTAATCACAACTATTGTAACAACTGTTGTCCAGATGCATGAAGACTCATATTGTGTATTGTACCCGCTGGTGTATAGTGCCAAGATTTTGTAACGTGCTAAAATGTTTAAAGAAAACAGACTACTAGGTTTCAGCATAAATGAATAATATGAGTTTCAAGTAGAGATGAGCGGGTTTGATTCTCAGAGAACCGAACCCCCCCGAACTTCACTACCCGAACCCGGATCTGAGTCAGGCTCGGGTTTTCCCGCCTGACTCTGAAACCAGAACGAGGCAAAATGTCGGATTCTCGCGGGGTTTGGATTCCATATGAGGAGGCGCGCGTGGCTGCCACTTTCACTCATTGGAGAGTGTAAAGAGAGGACGTGTCTCAGTCCTCAGTGTCCTGCATCAGTTCTTTGGTAGTGTCTTGTGCTGTATAAGTCCAGTCCAGTGGTGATGTGTTGTCCTGCATCAGTCCAGTGGTGGTGTCTTTTGCTGCATCAGTCCAGTCACAATGGTGGTGTCCTCTGCTGCCATATGTCCAATGCTGCTATATAAGTCCAGTACAGTGGTGCTGTGTTGTGCTGCATCAGTCCAGTCACAGTGGTGGTGTCCTCTGCTGCCATATGTCCAGTGCTGCTGTATAACTCTAGTCCATTGCAGTGGTGCTGTGTTATCCTGCATCAGTCCAGTGGTGGTGTATATGTCCAGTGGTACTGCCATATATGTCCCGCGATACTGCCGTATATGTCTAGTGGTACTGCCATATAACTGCAGTGGTACTGGAGTATAAATCCAGTTGAGTGATACTGCTGTATAATTCCTTTTGAACTGGCGTATAATTCCAGTCCAGTGATTCTGCCGTATATGTCCAGTGGTACTGCCGTATAAATCCAGTGATACTGCCGTATATGTCCAGTGGTACTGCCGTATAAATCCAGTGGTAATGTCGTATAAATCCAGTCCAGTGATACTGCCATATATGTCCAGTGGTCGTACTGTATAATTCCAGTGATACTGCTGTATATGTCCAGTGGTACTGCCATATATGTCCAGTGGTACTGGCGTATAAATCCAGTCCAGTGATATTGCCATATATGTCCAGTGATACTGCTGTATATGTCCAGTGATACTGCCATATATGTCCAGTGATACTGCCGTATAAGTCCATTCCAGTGGTGCTGCCATATAAGTTCAGTGATGCTGTCCTGTGCTGTAAATTATTTACTCCAAATAAAAGGGTTATTAATATTTAATCCAAATAGTTTTTCACAGGGTTTGCCCTGTGTGGTGTAAAGGTACACTCTCCTATACTGCATATTGTTATATAACTCCAGAAAAATAATGGAGAACAAAAATTTGGAGGATAAAATAGGGAAAGATCAAGACCCACTTCCTGGAATTATTTCTCCACAAATCTGGACAACAGGTGTCAAGCCGTGTGTTGCCCTGTCAATCTGTAATAAGTAGGGGTAAGGACGTTAACCACCTACAGATGGGTTCACGGTTATCTTGACTAGTTTTCTGCACCAAGGCACAACATGACTTATTATCATAAACCCTTCATCTATTGTTCTCTGCTGCATTACAATAGAGAGAACAATACAGCAGGGGATTAAGTCATTAAGTCCGACTGGCCAGTCTCAGTTAATCCTATTAAAGGTTAAGATAAACGTGGACCCATCTGTAGGAACATCCTCCCTTGTACGTCACCTGCAGCGCATTCATCAGAAGTCAGTGTGAAGTTGTGAAACTTTGGGTAAAAGCGTAAGCAGTCCACTGACACCTAAATCCCTTCTTCCTCTTGTACCCAAGCTCCTTCAAGCCACACCACCAACTCCCTCAACGTCAACTTCCTCCTCAGTCAGGAATGTCAGTGGTCCTGCAGGCCATGTCACTGGCAAGACTGAGGAGTCCTCTCCTAACCGGGATTCCTCCAGAGGATCTTTGAGTGGTACATCTACTGCTACTGTTGCTGCCGCTCTGTTGTTGCTGCTGGGAGTCGATCGTCATCCCAGAGGGGAAGTCGGAAGACCACTTGTACTACTTCCAGTAAGCAATTGACTGTCCAACAGTCCTTTGGGAGGAAGATTAAATATGACAGCAGTCATCCTGTTGCTAATCGCATAACTGAGGCCTTGACAGCTATGTTGGTGTTAGACGTGCGTCCGGTATCTGCCATTAGTTCAGTGGGAATTAGAGAATTGATGGAGGTAGTGTCCCCAGTACCAAATCCCATCTAGGTTCCACTTCACTAGGCAGGCGATACCGAGAATGTACAGAGACGTCAGAAAAATTGTCCTCAGTGTCCTAAAAAATGCAGTTGTGCCCACTGTCCACTTAACGGAATGTGGACAAGTGGAACAGGGCAGAATAAGGACAATATGACTATGACACTATGATGTATTGCCTCCCGCAGCAACAAAACAGCGGCACCAGTAGCAGCATCTCGCAAATGCCAACTCGTTTCCTAGGCAGGCTACGCTATGTATCACCGCTTTCCGTAAGAGGCACACCACTGACAACCTCTTACGGAAACTGAGGGACATCATCACACAATGACTTACCCCAATTAGACTCTCATATTGTGCGTGCATTACATCTGGGCAAATTCCAGCATGTCCCATGTTTTGCACATGCAATTCATTTGGTGGTGCAGAATTTTTTTTTAAATGAGAGGGACGTGCAGGAGATGCCGTCGGTGGCCCGAAAAATTGCCGGCCACTTTCGGCATTCAGCCACCGCGTGCCGGAGACTGGAGTGCCATCAAACACTCCTGAACCTGCCCTGCCATCACCTGAAGCAAGAGGTGGTAACGAGGTGGAATTCAACACTCTATATGCTTCAGAGGACAGAGGAACAGCAAAAGGCCATTGAAGCCTATACATCCACCTATGATATAGGCAAAGGAGGGGGAATGCACCTGACTCAAGCGCAGTGGAGAATGATTTCCGTCTTGTGCAAGGTTCTCCAACCCTTCGAACTTGCCACACATGAAGTCAGTTCAGACACTGCCAGCTTGAGTCAGGTTATTCCCCTCATCAGTCTTTTGCAGAAGCAGCCGGAGAAATTGAAGAAGCTAAGGTGGAGCGATTTTGCAAAGTATGTGGGACTAGTGGATGGAGCCCTTCATTCGCTTTGCCAGGATTCAAGGATGGTCAATCTGTTGAAATCAGAGCACTACATTTTGGCCGCTGTGCTCGATCCTAGGTTTAAAGCCTACGTTGCATCTCTCTTTCCGGCAGAAACAAGTCTGCAGAGGTTCAAAGACCTGCTGATGAGAAAATTGTCAACTCAAGCAGAACGTGACCCATCAACAGCTCCTCCTTCATTTTCTCCCGCAATTGGGGCTGCGAGGAAAAGGATAAGATTTCCTAGCCCACCCGCTGGCGGTGATACAGGGCAGTCAGGAGTGAGTGCTGACCTCTGGTCTGGACTGAAGGACCTGCCAACGATTACGGACATGTCTACAGTCACTGCATATGATTCTGTCACCAATGAAAGAATGGTGGATTATATGAGTGACAGCATCCAAGTAGGCATGTCAGACAGTCCGTATGTATACTGGCAGGAAAAAGAGGCAATTTGGATGCCCTTGCACAAACTGGCTTTATTTTACCTAAGTCCCCCCCCCCCCCCCCCTCCCCTCCAGTGTGTACTCCGAAAGAGTGTTTAGTGCAGCCGGTAACCTTGTCAGCGATCGGCATAGGAGGTTACTTCCACAAAATGTGGAGAAGATGATGTTCATCAAAATGAATTATAAATTCCTCAGGGAAGACCTTTACCAGCAATTGCCTCCAGAAAGTACACAGGGACCTGTGATGATGGATTCCAGTAGGGATGAATGAATACTCTATGAGGAGAAGGATGTACACACTGAAAGGGGTGAGGAATTGGAGGATGAGGTCGACATCTTGCCTCTGTAGAGACAGTTTGTGCAAGGAGAGATTGATTGCTTCTTTTTTGGTGGGGGTCCCAAACAAACCAGTCATTTCAGCCACAGTCGTGTGGCAGACCCTGTTGCTGAAATGACTGGTTTGTTAAAGTGTGCATGTCCTGTTTATACAACATAAGGATGGGTGAGAGGGCCCAAGGACAATTCCATCTTGCGCCTCTTTTTCTTCTTTGCATCATGTGCTGTTTGGGGACTAGTTTTTTAAAGTGCCATCCTGTCTGACAATGCTGTACAACTCCAGGGGTACTGCCGTATAAGTCTCGGGGTACAGCTGTATAAGTCCAGTCCAGTGGTGCTGTCTTGTGCTGCCATAAGTCCAGTGGTGGTGTCCTGTGCTGTATATTATTTATTCCAAACAAAATGCTTATATTATTATCCAAACAATTTTTACAGGGGGTGTGTGGTGTAGGGGTACGCTCACCTGTGCTGCATATTATTATAATAGCTCCAAATAAAAGGGTTATTATTATCAAATTAATTTTACAGGCTTTGCCGTGTGTGTGTGGTTTAGGGGTTCGCTCTCATGTGCCAACAATATTGTGCGTTTATTACATCTGGGCAAATTCCAGCACGTCCCATGTTATTTGTGCCGCATACTTGTGTCGCTTAGCTTAGTCATACAGCTACCTAATTGCACCTCTTTTTCTTCTTTCCATCATGTGCTGTTTGGGGCCCTTTTTTTGAAATCTCCCATTCTGTCTGCCACTGCAGTGACACTCCTAGATGGGCCAGGTGTTTGTGCTGCACACTTGTGTCGCCTAGCTTAGTCATCCAGCCACCTCAGTGCAACCTTTTGGCCTAAAACCAATATTGTGAGGTGTGAGGTGTTCAGGATAGACTGGAAATGAGTGGAAATTAATGTTACGGAGATTAATAATGCCATAGGATCAAAATTACCCCCAAATTATGCGATTTTATCTGTTTTTATGTTTTTTTTTTCAAAAATCATCATCCAGATCCAAAACCAAAACACGAAAGGGTGGTTTTGGCAAAACCAATCCAGATCCAAAATACGAGCATGGAACCAGAACCAAAACACAAAATACGAAAAGTGCCCACTGCACATCTCTAGTTTCAAGGTGTTCTGGTCCTTAAAACGTCTGTTTTCTGCTTACTATTTAAACATTGCTGGCAACAGGCATTCTTCCCTACTGTGTTATTTTATTGTAACTGCCTGCTTGCTACATACAATGAGAATTGATGAAATGTCTCTCCATAAAATTATTGCACACTTGCAGGTAACATTGGGGGTCATACAGATCTGATTGCTGCTGTGCCATCAGGTCCTAATTGCGTAAGCACCACAATACACATGCGCGTCAGACAACATCAACAGGCATCGCTGGTCAGTGAGGGGTTGGTGCGAAAAATCCGATCGCACGGGCATTTGCAGGGTGATTGACAGGAAGAAGCCGTTTGTGGGTAGCAATTGAGCGTTTACAGGGAGTGTCCGGAAAAATGCAGGCGTGCCCAAGCGTTTTCAGGGAGGGTGTGTGACGTCAGCTCTGGCCCCAATCAGCCTAAATCTATTGCACTGAAGGAGTAAGTCCTGGGCTGCGCAAAGACTGCGCAAAAAGTGAATTGTAGCAGCTCGGCATACACATAGGAATGCACACTTGCACGGTGAATATACACTCCCCTGGAGGCAGCGACTATCTGAATGCAGGACAGCAAAATTAGCAGCCCAGCGATCAGATCTGAATGACCCCCATTGTCTTTTATTAATTTTCCTTTCTTTTTGTATGCAGATAGGTATATGAGCGTGTGTATTATATAAACGCTGCACTATCTTCACACCAGTAATGCTGTAAGTGCACATGAAACAAATTAACACCACACACACAAATTCTAAGAGTGTTCATTTTCAGGACCTGATTCAGCATGGAATGCAGGTACGATTGGGTTCAGATGCTGGGGTCTTTTGAAGTGTGCGCACGCACAGAAGCCACACTGAGCGTATGCACACTGGGAGATAGCATCTCATATCTGTGAATGCCTGTACCTGATTGACAGGCAGAGGCATTCGCGCGGCAGGAGGGGGCGTTTAAGAGGCGTTGTCATGGGGTTGGGGGGAGGGGCGCAGTCCAGACAATGCAGGTGTGTCCGGACTGTTTGTGGGACAGGCTGCTGCGGCTGCATGACACTCCCTGCGACCCGAAACATGGAGGGTAGCCGTCTGCCTTCGCAGCTAGAACTTGGACTTTTTTTTTTAAAGGGGCAGTCACTTACAAGGCATTGTTTTGCTTTGTAGGTGATTGCCCCTTTAACCACTTGCCTGGCATGGTTGCACCAGATGCGACCATACCAGTAAGTACTTTATCTGACCTGGTCGCATAGGATGCGACCAATCAGATAAACAGTGTTTGCAGTGGCAGGGAAGGGAACCTCCGCTGCTGCTTTCAGAGCTGCCTCCCTGCACCCTCCCCCAGTGTTTGCCGTGCTACCGACAGGGCCGTCTTTTCGTATGGGCTCAATGGGCTCTTGCCCAAGGGCCCCAGGAGTGTAAGGGCCTTAGGCTGATAGCTGAGGGTCCCGTCTTTCCAGGGGTACCAGATTTTTGAAAATCGGCCCTGGGGAACCGGAGATATCCAACTTCAAAGCAGTGGTCCCCATCCAAGACTGTTAATTGTTCTTCCCAGCCATATATCTCGGGTTCTGTCTGACTTAGAGTATTTATGAGGGTATACTCCAAAAGCTGCAACTCTCTCCTTTCAGTGGACACTGGCAGCTTGTCTCTACCATGCCCAGAACCAGAGATATCATCCTTCCAGCAGCTGGTCCCTGCTCCATCTCCACACGCCTGGTATACAGTTTTATATTTTCGTTGGTGAATTGCTCTGGCTCCTGAACTCTGATCTCCAAGTCCCCAGTATCTCCTGCAAGGTGGGACTCTCTAGTTTTTTTATCCCATTCAAAACTAAGAAATATATTTTCAGGAACTGGAGATATCTGCAGTAAAGCAAGCTGCCCTTCCACCAAAAAATTATGAATATTAAGACCACTCCACTATCCACCCCTCCCCTGTGTATAAAACACCCCCTACCACCCTGGAAGTCATGTACCAGGGCCCCTTCATTCAGCACAATGTCCCCTTCTACAGTTTAGCGTACTCCTTCCTGCCCCACCTGTGCAGTAAAGGAGTAATCCGCAATGTGTAAAATGTGAACACTTGCCTGCCGTACTGTGTAAAATGGGGGCACGTGCCTGCCGCAATGTGTAAAATGGGGACACTTTCCTGCCGCAATGTGTAAAATGTGAACACTTGCCTGCCGCACTGTGTAAAATGGGGACACTTTCCTGCCGCAATGTGTAAAATGGGGACACTTGCCTGCCGTACTATGTAAAATGGGGGCACGTGCCTGCCGCAATGTGTAAAATGGGGACACTTTCCTGCCGCAATGTGTAAAATGGGGACACTTGCCTACCGTGCTGTGTAAAATGGGGACACTTGCCTACCGTGCTGTGTAAAATGGGGACACTTGCCTGCCGTAATGTGTAAAATGAGGACTTTTTTATTTTTTATCGTGTGGTGGCCATCATGAGATCAGATGAGGCCACACCCATCTCAGCAAAGCCACGCCCATTTTAACGAGGTCACGCCTCCTTGTCGGGAGTGCGCGTGCCGAAGGCGCGCGCATACTTTTCCTCTTTATATCTATGGGGGGGGGGGGGGCGCATTTTTTCTTATGTGAATGGTGGGGGGCACATTTTTAAATCTCGCACTGGGAGCCAAATTGGCTAGAAACGGCCCTGCCTCTGGGGAAGTGTAAACAATCCCCCCTGTGTGCCTGGCAGCTGTCTGGGGTGTAAAAAGTAATGTTGCGATGGTCGTGATTTTACTGATGTTCCAATCTTCCGATGTTCCGATGTTTGAAAAAAATCATTTTGTATAAGTTTAAATAGGATTTTTGTTACCTACTGGTAAATCCTTTTCTCGTAGTACCCGTAGAGGATACTGGGGTCCATATTAGTACCATGGGGTATAGACGGGTCCACCAGGAGCCATTGGCACTTTAAGAGTTTAATAGTGTGGGCTGGCTCCTCCCTCTATGCCCCTCCTACCAATGACGTGCGGTGGGGTGAGGCAGGTGAGGCAGAGCCTTTCCTGTCATGCTTACGTTTAAACCAGAGTTTGACTGACTAAAGTATATGAAAAATACTGATAATTTGTTTGAAATATCTTCTTTACATTATTCTAATCATTTTTATAGCCTAAACTCTGGAGTAAAAAGTCTATGGCAGGTGAAGCAGTGCCTCACCTGCTTATCTTTTCCGCACATCTCTGATCAAAACTCACCAAATTTCCAGGAGTTTATAATGCTGTACCTGTGTATAATGCCCAGATGTACCTTTTGCCTCATAGATTGCGTGTAAATGTGGCTCTGGGGTCAGCCAGTGCCTCCTGAGCTATTTAGCTTACCGCACGTCCCTGCCTCCTACCAGACTCAGTCTAGAAACTGTGCCCGAGGAGATGACATACTTCGAGAGAAGGAATTACACAGATAGTGGCGAGATTCATACCAGCTCACACGAACATGCGAATCCGGCCAACATGCCGGAACAACTCAGCAACAGCTGAAACAGTAAATAACGCAGAACTTACCTAGGAACCAGGTAACACTGAACCGTAAAAAACAACGCAGGAAAACGAAGCGCTGGGCGGGCGCCCAGCATCCACTACAGACTACAAGAAAAGGATTTACCGGTTGGTAACCAAAATCTCTTATGTCCTAGAGGATGCTGGGGACCATATTAGTACCATGGGGATGTACCAAAGCTCCCAGTACGGGAGGGAGAGCGCGGAGGCTCCTGCAACACTGCATGACCAAACTTGAGGTCATCAGAGGACAAAGTATCGAACTTGTAAAACTTTGCAAACGTGTTTGACCCAGACCAAGTAGCTGCTCGGCAGAGTTGTACCGCCGAGACACCCCGGGCAGCTGCACAGGAAGAGCCCACTTTACGAGTAGAGTGGGCCTTTACAGATCTCGGACACGGCAATCCTGCCGTGGAGTAAGCATGCTGGATAGTGAACCTGATCCAGCGGGAAATCGACTGCTTAGAAGCAGGACATCCAATTTTCTTTGGATCATAGAGGACAAACAGAGAGTCACTTTTCCTATGGCGAGCCGTCCTCTTCACGTAAATCTTCAAAGTCCTCACTACATCCAAGGCCTTTGAAGAAATTGAGGAGTCAGTAGCCACTGGCACCACAATAGGTTGGTTGATGTGGAAAGCCGACACAATCTTAGGCAGGAACTGTGGACGAGTCCTAAGTTCCACCCTGTCTTCATGGAAGATCAGATAGGAGCTTTTACAAGATAAAGCCCCCAATTCCGACACACGTCGTGCAGAAGCCAAGGCCTACAAGGTGGCCGTCTTCCACGTGAGAAACTTGAGATCAGCCTCCTGTAGAGGCTCAAACCAAGCAGATTGTAGGAACTGCAACACCACATCAAGATCCCATGGAGCCGTAGGCGCCACAAAGGGAGGCTGGATGTGCAGAACCCCTTTCAAAAAGGACTGAACCTCAGGAAGAACATCCAATTGTTTTTGGAAGAAGATGGACAAAGCAGAGATCTGGACCTTGATGGACTCCAATCTCAGTCACATATCCACCCCTGCTTGCAGGAAAAGAAAAAATCGTCCAAGTTGAAACTCTACCGCTGGAAACGTCTTGGCCTCACACCAAGAAACATATTTCTTCCAAATGCGATGGTAATGTTTAGATGTTACCCCCTTCCTGGCCTGTATCAGGGTAGGAATGACCTCACTCAGAATACCTTTCCAAGCTAAGCTCTGGCGTTCAACCGCCATGCCGTCAAACGTAGCTATGGTAAGTCTTGATAAGCGAATGGGCCCTGCAGAAGCAGATCCTCCCGAAGAAGTAAAGGCCGTAGATCTTCCAGCAGAAGATCCAGCAGATCCACGTACCAAGCCCTCCTTGGCCAGTCCGGAGCAATGAGGATTGCCAGAACCTTTGTTCTTCTCACGAGCTGAAGAACTCTTGGTATCAGAGGAAGTGGAGGGAACACATACACTGACTTGAACACCCACGGTGTTACCAGTGCATCCACCGCCACTTCCTGTGGGTCTCTTGACCTGGAACAGTACCTCCGTAGCTTCTTGTTGAGGCGTGAGGCCATCATGTCTATGTGGGGAACCCCCCACTAACCGGTTACCTCCTCAAACACCTCCGGATGGAGGCCCCAATCCCCTGGATGGAGATCGGGTCTGCTGAGGAAGTCTGCTTCCCAGTTGTCTACGCCCGGAATGAAGATTGACGACATCGCCACTGCGTGCCTTTCTGCCCAGCTGAGGATTTTTGACAACTCTGCCATGGCAGCCCTGCTCTTCTATCCGCCTTGACGATTTATGTAGGCCACTGTGGTCACATTGTCTGACTGCACCTGAACAGCCTGATGTTGTAGAAGGTGTGCTGCCTGCAGAAGGGCGTTGTACACGGCCCTGAGTTCCAGGATGTTCATTGGGAGGAGTGACTCCTGATCCAACCATCGTACCTGGAAGGTTTCTACCAGAGCAACTGCTCCCCAACCTCTTAAACTTGCATCTGTGGTTAAAGGGATCCAGTCTTGAATGCCGAACCTTCGCCCTTCCAGAAGGTGTGGAAGTTGCAGCCACCAGAGGAGTAAAATCCTGGCTTTCGGAGACAGGCGAAACCTCTTGTGCATGTGTAGATGAGAGCCCGACCACTGGCCCAAGAGGTCCAGTTGAAAAGGTCGAGCATGAAACCTGCCGTACTGCAGAGCCTCGTAGGTGGCAACCATCTTCCCCAAAAGGCATATGCATTGATAAACTGACACCCGGGTAGGTCTTAGGACATCCCGGGCCATTGTTTGAATCACCAACGCTTTTTCACCCGGAGAAATACCCTCTGCACTTCCGTGTCGAGGATCATTCCCAGGAAAGACAGCCACCTTGTCGGCTCTAGAAGAGACTTTGGAAGGTCCAGGATCCAACCGTGCTTCTTGAGCAGCTGTGTCGTGAGCGCAATGGACCGCATCAACCTCTCCCTGGACAACGCCTTGATCAGGAGATCGTCCAGATATGGAATTATGTTCACCCCCTGTTTGCGGAGGAGAACCATCATCTCCGCCATTACCTTAGTGAAGATCCTCGGTGCCGTAGAGAGGCCAAACGGCAGCGCCTGGAACTGATAGTGATCGTCCATCAGTGCAAATCTGAGATATGCTTGATGCGGCGCCCAAATGGGAATGTGGAGGTAAGCATCCTTGATGTCCAGAGACACCAGGAACTCACCCTCCGTCAGTCCTGAGATGACAGCTCTCAGAGATTCCATCTTGAATTTGAACTCCCTGAGGTAAGAGTTCAAAGACTTTAAGTTTAGAATAGGCTGTAACGAACCATCCGGTTTTGGTACCACAAAAAGGTTTGAATAATAACCCTTGTTCCACTGTTGAGGTGGGACCGGAACAATGACCTCTGACACCACCAATTTCTTGATGGCCTCCAGTAGAATTGCCCTGTTCGCCAGCAGGGCTGGCAAGCCTGACTTGAAGAGACGGTGAGGCGGGGGATCTTGAAACTCCAGTCTGTACCTTCTGGACACTATATCCAAAACCCAGGGGTCCAGACCCGACGACACCCAGACTTTGCTGAACTGCCGGAGTCTTGCCCCCACCTGACCTTCCTCCAGGCCTAGCTGTCCACCGTCATGCGGAGGACTTAGGGGTTTCAGAAGCGGGCTTCTGGGTCTGGGAACCTGCGGGAGCAGGTTTCTTTCCCTTGGCACGACCACCTCTGAAGAAGGTGTTCGAAGGCTAATTCTTTCTAGGCCTTGCGGGCCGAAAGGACTGTGACGTGGAAGATGAAAAAGGCTCCTTCGTAGCCGGTGCAGCTGAGGGGAGAAAAGGAAACTTACCCGCGGTAGCTGTGACAATCCACCCATCCAGTGCCTCCCCAAAGAGAGCCTGACCTTTGTATAGTAGGCCCTCCACACACTTCCTGGATTCCGCGTCCGCAGACCAGTTGCGCAGCCAGAGACCCCTGCGAGCCGAGACAGACATGGAGGAGATCCCCGCAGCCATGGAACCCAGGTCTTTCATGGAATCCACCAGGAACCCTGCAGAATCCTCAATATTACGTAAAAATAAATCAACGTCACCTTTGTCCAGCGTAGACGACTCCTCCTGTAGAGTGATTGACCACCTGGCAATAGCTTTAGCAATCCAAGCACAGGCTATAGTAGGCCGCAATATAGCCCCTGAAGCCGTGTAAATGGATTGCAGAGTAGCATCCACCTTGCGATCTGCCGGGTCATTTAACGCGGTAGACCCCGGGACCAGTAATACCACCTGTTTGGACAGCCTGGAGACAGAGGCGTCTACGATCGGCGGGGACTCCCATCTCTTTTTCTCTGACGTCCTAGTGGATGCTGGGACTCCGTCAGGACCATGGGGAATAGCGGCTCCGCAGGAGACAGGGCACAAAATTTAAAAGTTTGACCACTAGGTGGTGTGTACTGGCTCCTCCCCCTATGACCCTCCTCCAAGCCTCAGTTAGGTTTTTGTGCCCGTCCGAGCAGGGTGCAATCTAGGTGGCTCTCCTAAAGAGCTGCTTAGAAAAAGTTTGTTAGGTTTTTTATTTTCAGTGAGTCCTGCTGGCAACAGGCTCACTGCAACGAGGGACTTAGGGGAGAAGAAGTGAACTCACCTGCGTGCAGGATGGATTTGCTTCTTAGGCTACTGGACACTAGCTCCAGAGGGACGATCACAGGTACAGCCTGGATGGGTCACCGGAGCCGCGCCGCCGACCCCCTTGCAGATGCCGAATAGAGAAGAGGTCCAGAAACCGGCGGCAGAAGACGTCTCAGTCTTCATGAGGTAGCGCACAGCACTGCAGCTGTGCGCCATTGCTCTCCGCACACTTCACACCAGCGGTCACTGAGGGTGCAGGGCGCTGGGGGGGGCGCCCTGGGCAGCAATGTAATATACCTATTCTGGCTAAAATATATCACATATAGCCCCTGGGGCTATATGGATGTATTTAACCCCTGCCAGGTTCCAAAAAAACCGGGAGAAGAAGCCCGCCGAAAAGGGGGCGGGGCCTATTCTCCTCAGCACACAGCGCCATTTTCCTGCCCAGCTCCGCTGCGAGGAAGGCTCCCAGGACTCTCCCCTGCACTGCACTACAGAAACAGGGTAAAAACAGAGAGGGGGGGCACTTATTGGCGATATTTATAATATTTGAGCTGCTATAAAGGGAACACACTTATTAAGGTTGTCCCTATATATATTTATAGCGCTTGGGTGTGTGCTGGCAAACTCTCCCTCTGTCTCCCCAAAGGGCTAGTGGGGTCCTGTCTTCTATCAGAGCATTCCCTGTGTGTCTGCTGTGTGTCGGTACGTGTGTGTCGACATGTATGAGGACGATGTTGGCGTGGAGGCGGAGCAATTGCCTGTAATGGTGATGTCACCCCCTAGGGAGTCGACACCAGAATGGATGGCTTTGTTTATGGAATTACGGGATAGTGTCAGCACGCTACAAAAGTCGGTTGACGACATGAGACAGCCGGCAAACCAGTTAGTACCTGTCCAGGCGTCTCAGACACCGTCAGGGGCTGTAAAACGCCCTTTACCTCAGTCGGTCGACACAGACCCAGACACTGACACTGAATCCAGTGTCGACGGTGAAGAAACAAACGTATTTTCCAGTAGGGCCACACGTTATATGATCACGGCAATGAAGGAGGCTTTGCATATCTCTGATACTGCAAGTACCACAAAAAGGGGTATTATGTGGGGTGTGAAAAAACTACCGATAGTTTTTCCTGAATCAGAGGAACTGAATGAAGTGTGTGATGAAGCGTGGGTTACCCCAGATAGAAAACTGCTAATTTCAAAGAAGTTATTGGCATTATACCCTTTCCCGCCAGAGGTTAGGGCGCGCTGGGAAACACCTCCTAGGGTGGATAAGGCGCTCACACGCTTATCAAAGCAAGTGGCGTTACCGTCTCCTGATACGGCCGCCCTCAAGGATCCAGCTGATAGGAGGCTGGAGAATACATTAAAAAGTATATACACACATACGGGTGTTATACTGAGACCAGCAATCGCCTCAGCCTGGATGTGCAGTGCTGGCGTGGCTTGGTCGGAGTCACTGTCTGAAAATATTGATACCCTGGATAGGGACAGTATTTTACTGACTATAGAGCAGTTAAAGGATGCATTTCTTTATATGCGAGATGCACAGAGAGATATTTGCACTCTGGCATCAAGAGTAAGTGCGATGTCCATATCTGCCAGAAGAAGTTTATGGACGCGCCAGTGGTCAGGTGATGCGGATTCCAAACGACATATGGAAGTATTGCCGTTTAAGGGGGAGGAATTATTTGGGGTCGGTCTATCGGATCTGGTGGCCACGGCAACGGACGGAAAATCCACCTTTTTACCCCAGGTCACCTCCCAGCAGAAAAAGCCGCAGGCTTTTCAGCCGCAGTCCTTTCGTTCCTATAAGAACAAACGAGCAAAAGGACATTCCTATTTGCCCCGAGGCAAAGGAAAGGGTAAGAGACTGCAACAAGCAGCTCCTTCCCAGGAGCAGAAGCCCTCCCCGGCTTCTACAAAGGCGTCAGCATGACGCTGGGACCTTACAAGCAGACTCAGGGGCGGTGGGGGGTCGCCTCAAACATTTCAGCGCACAGTGGGCTCACTCGCAGGTGGACCCCTGGATCCTGCAGGTAGTATCTCAGGGTTACAGGTTGGAATTCGAGAAGTCCCCTCCTCGCCGTTTCCTAAAGTCTGCTTTGCCAACGTCTCCCTCCGACAGGGCGACGGTATTGGAGGCCATTCACAAGCTGTATTCTCAGCAGGTGATAGTCAAGGTACCCCTCCTACAACAGGGACAGGGGTATTACTCCACGCTATTTGTGGTACCGAAGCCGGACGGCTCGGTAAGACCGATTCTAAATCTAAAATCTCTGAACCTGTACATACAAAAATTCAAGTTCAAGATGGAGTCACTCAGAGCAGTGATAGCGAATCTGGAAGAGATCCTTCTTCGAAGAGAAGGCGTCTTAATTATCCCTTACTTGGACGATCTCCTGATAAGGGCAAGATCCAGAGAACAGCTGGAGGTCGGAGTAGCACTAACCCAAGTAGTGCTCCAACAACACGGGTGGATTCTGAATTTTCCAAAATCCCAACTGATCCCGACGACACGTCTGTTGTTCCTAGGGATGATTCTGGACACTGTTCAGAAAAAGGTATTTCTTCCGGAGGAGAAAGCCAGGGAGTTATCCGATCTAGTCAGGAACCTCCTAAAACCAGGAAAAGTATCTGTGCATCAATGCACAAGAGTCCTGGGAAAAATGGTAGCTTCTTACGAAGCGATTCCATTCGGCAGATTCCATGCACGAACTTTTCAGTGGGATCTGCTGGACAAATGGTCCGGATCGCATCTGCAGATGCATCAGCGGATAAAATTGTCCACAAGGACAAGAGTGTCTCTGGTGGTTGCAGAGTGCTCATCTGTTAGAGGGCCGCAGATTCGGCATACAGAACTGGGTCCTAGTGACCACGGATGCCAGCCTGAGAGGCTGGGGAGCGGTCACACAGGGAAGAAACTTCCAGGGCGTGAGCACTGTCAGCTGTGTTCATCCCGGGAGTGGACAACTGGGAAGCAGACTTCCTCAGCAGACACGATCTGCACCCGGGAGAGTGGGGACTTCATCCAGAAGTCTTCCACATGATTGTGGTCCATTGGGAAAGACCAATGGTGGACATGATGGCGTCCCGCCTCAACAAAAAACTGGACAGGTATTGCGCCAGGTCAAGAGACCCTCAGGCAATAGCTGTAGACGCTCTGGTAACACCATGGGTGTACCAGTCAGTGTATGTGTTTCCTCCTCTGCCTCTCATACCAAAAGTACTGAGAATTATACGGCAAAGGGGAGTAAGAACGATACTCGTGGCTCCGGATTGGCCAAGAAGAACTTGGTACCCGGAACTTCAGGAGATGCTCACGGAAGATCCGTGGCCTCTACCTCTAAGACGGGACCTGCTTCAGCAGGGACCGTGTCTATTCCAAGACTTACCGCGGCTGCGTTTGACGGCATGGCGGTTGAACGCCGAATCCTAAGGGAAAAAGGCATTCCGGAAGAGGTCATCCCTACCCTGGTAAAAGCCAGGAAGGAGGTGACTGCACAACATTATCACCGCATTTGGAGAAAATATGTTGCGTGGTGTGAGGCCAGGAAGGCCCCGACGGAGGAATTTCAACTGGGTCGATTCCTACATTTCCTGCAAACAGGATTGTCTATGGGCCTCAAATTAGGGTCCATTAAGGTTCAAATTTCGGCCCTGTCGATTTTCTTCCAGAAAGAATTGGCTTCAGTTCCTGAAGTCCAGACTTTTGTAAAAGGAGTACTACATATACAGCCCCCGGTTGTGCCCCCAGTGGCACCGTGGGATCTTAATGTAGTTTTGGATTTTCTCAAATCCCATTGGTTTGAGCCACTCAAATCGGTGGATTTGAAATATCTTACATGGAAAGTAACCATGCTACTGGCCCTGGCTTCAGCCAGGAGAGTGTCAGAATTGGCGGCTTTATCGTATAAAAGCCCATATCTGATTTTCCATTCGGACAGGGCAGAACTGCGGACGCGTCCTCACTTTCTGCCTAAGGTGGTTTCAGCGTTTCACCTGAACCAGCCTATTGTGGTGCCTGCGGCTACTAGCGATTTGGAGGATTCCAAGTTGCTGGACGTTGTCAGAGCATTGAAAATATATATTTCAAGGACGGCTGGAGTCAGAAAATCTGACTCGCTGTTTATACTGTATGCACCCAACAAGCTGGGTGCTCCTGCTTCTAAGCAGACGATTGCTCGTTGGATTTGTAGCACAATTCAACTTGCACATTCTGTGGCAGGCCTGCCACAGCCTAAATCTGTCAAGGCCCATTCCACAAGGAAGGTGGGCTCATCTTGGGCGGCTGCCCGAGGGGTCTCGGCATTACAACTCTGCCGAGCAGCTACGTGGTCAGGGGAGAACACGTTTGTAAAATTCTACAAATTTGATACCCTGGCTAAGGAGGACCTGGAGTTCTCTCATTCGGTGCTGCAGAGTCATCCGCACTCTCCCGCCCGTTTGGGAGCTTTGGTATAATCCCCATGGTCCTGACGGAGTCCCAGCATCCACTAGGACGTCAGAGAAAATAAGATTTTACTTACCGATAAATCTATTTCTCGTAGTCCGTAGTGGATGCTGGGCGCCCATCCCAAGTGCGGATTGTCTGCAATACTTGTACATAGTTATTGTTACAAAAAAATCGGGTTGTTATTGTTGTGAGCCGTCTGTTCAGAGGCTCCTACGTTTGTCATACTGTTAACTGGGTTCAGATCACAAGTTGTACGGTGTGATTGGTGTGGCTGGTATGAGTCTTACCCGGGATTCAAAATCCTTCCTTATTGTGTACGCTCGTCCGGGCACAGTATCCTAACTGAGGCTTGGAGGAGGGTCATAGGGGGAGGAGCCAGTACACACCACCTAGTGGTCAAACTTTTAAATTTTGTGCCCTGTCTCCTGCGGAGCCGCTATTCCCCATGGTCCTGACGGAGTCCCAGCATCCACTACGGACTACGAGAAATAGATTTATCGGTAAGTAAAATCTTATTTTATCTTCCTCAGGGAAGGGAAAAGCCACCAAGACCCTCTTGGGAATCAGAAATTTATTTTCCGGAGTTTCCCATGCCTTTTCAAAATAGCATTTAATTCTTTGGATGCCGGGAAAGTGAGGGAGGGCTTCTAATTATCTGTAAAGAAGGCCTCCTCCACCTGTTCCGGAGCTGTGTCCGAAATATGTAAAACATCCCTAACAGCCTCAGTCATCAACTGCACAGAGATTGGAGCCAACCCACACACAGCGCTATTTGAGTATAGGGAGACCCTAAACCTGCGCTGGCTGTGCCCCTTAATAGGTGACACAGCCTATAATACAGCCTCCCCCACCTTCTACAACCCCCTGGTACTGTACATATAGCTGGAGATTGCTCTGGAGGGACCTGGATCCACTCGGCAGTGAGTGCAGGAAGGAAAAATGGCACTGAACGCTGCTGGGTCTGCTCTGAGAAGCTCCGCCCCCTCAATGGCACTGTCTTCCCGCTCTCTGAATGATTATACTGGCCGGAGGAGTTGTGCTGGCCTGGATCCGCAGACCCCGACAGGCTTGATGCGACCAGTGTAGGGTCCGGAGCTGGCCAAGGGCGCCCCCTCCAGTGCCGCACCGCAGGACCGCTGAGCCTTTCAGGAGCGCAGTTAAGACCGGACTCCTACTGTGGTGCCCCGCTGTCATAAAATATACTATTCATTCACCACTGTTGTAAATATTCTGTACATCTCTGTCACCCACTTGTTATTGAATTTATTGAACAAGAGACTGCTGTGTGGATGCCGGTAGGCAGCTTATGTGGCTGCCTGGCCCCATGCTGCATTAAGGACAGCAAAAGTGGGTTCAGTGTGGGGGCGATATCAGACACTCTCCACCACGTGCCAGCGCTGGAGCAGTTGGGACCCGGCGGGAAAGATCTGGGGACCCCAGGAAAGAGGATAAATAGAGAGGAGCTCTGGACGGTTGGTGTCATTGGTGAGGGAAGAGGGACCGCGCTGTAGCAGGAGAGAGGCGCTGTAAGACTCCGGAGCTGAAGTCGGTACATTTGTCTCCCCCTTCCCGGCTTCCGGCTCTCACCTGGCTCTCTGACAGGCAGCAGCGGCTGGATCGTCATTCCCCAGCGGCAGCGGTGTGCAAGGCAGCAACAGCCAGGCTGGGACAGAGGCATACAGCGGCGGTGGCGAGCGGCAGAGCTGAGGCGGCTGGCGGTAACGCAGGCATCAAGAGGAGAGTGGGGAGGAGCGACCAGTTGGAGATTGACTGCCTGAGAGGTGGAGCCATCTACCATATAAGGCAACAAGAAGACAGCAACAGCTGAGAGGGCTGGAAATGTACCTTTTAAGCATTATTAATCCTATACCTCAATGTAGGAACCTCACCTATTCAGCCAAGTTGCCTGCAAGCAGTAACAAGTGCACTTATTAAAATAAACACTGCAGTGTAATAAACCTTTAATTCAAACCCGCTCATATAGTAGCACAGAGCCAGGCGCAGACACAGCTGGTAGACTTGATAAGAGAGAAGATTGCACCTCAGTTAACAGCCTTTGCACTTCCAGCAGGAGTCCATCCTCTGCTAAAACCCCCCACCATAACAACCGTAAAGTGAGTGTCCAATGTATTGCATCCTAATGGCAGGATAATAAGCTTAACTCGTCACAGTCTGTACAGTGAGAGGATTACAAATGACCTTACAGCGGAGTGACTAATGCATACCTTCCTTAAATCACTCATAGCCATCCAGGATAATAGGGCGTTTTATGCATCTCTATAGTAAAGTCTAAAAAGAAAGGAACTAGAGTGCTGACAAGTATCAACTGAGATAGACCCACGAAGGGGGTCGGCCCATACTTCAGCGGTAGGGACAGTTTTAACCGCATCAGTAAAGCAGTACCAAATTAAACTGCATTGTGTGGACAGACTTGGGGTTCACCATAGAAGTGGTTAGCATGACATTCTTACTAAGTTAAAGTACACGTTTTAACAAGGAATACTGTTATATTAGTTATTCACCACATGCTATGTGTTTGTGTTCACGGATGCAGATAACTGGTATGTTTAACCATTGAAATTTAGGTATCCATTCACTCAGAGAACAGAGTTGGCGGCACCGAGCAGTTTAATAAATGCGTTCATGAATCTTATGGTGAAATATTTTGTCAACCCTTGAGATTGTATTGTATTGTAATGGTCTCTATGAACTAATGCTTAACTAACTTGCAAGAAAACCCCTTTAAAATTCTTGTTCTAATAAATTGAAATTAAATTTGAATGCGAACTAAAGATGACAGTTATTCTTCGGAGGTCGTCAGTCTCACCTCTCTGCGAAGATAGGGCGAAGATAAAGTCTAGGTGACAGAGAAAAGGTAACTCCATCAGCATTTATATACTTCCAAAAACTAGATACTTACCTGGGTTCCACACGTGGCGCCACAAACAGGATACAAACAAAAGCTAGGGATATACCCCATTGGTTAGGGCAAGATGTCTCAAGGGGATGATCAGGCCCAGTCAGGGTTAGGGGAGATACCTGACAGCGAGGGGCCCGCTATGTCTGCATCTGCACCTATTACTATGCCATACTATTTTAGCGCACCATGGCTCCTCACCTATTCGGGAGATGTGCCCTCCACGAGATCTAAGGAATTTAGGGACTTTAAAGATCAAATTGAAGCCATGTTTCGTTCATATCCCCTGAAAGAGTCTCAAAAGATAGAGATAATTATCGGGCAGTTGAAAGGCCTGGTCCGACGGGAAGTGAAGTCGTAACCCGTCAGTCAGAGGAAAACCGCGAAGGAAATATTGAAGAAACTAGCTAGTATATATGACGCCAAGACTCTGTCAGAACTGAAGACGCGTTTCTACGCTCGGAAACAGCAGCCCCGAGAGGGTTTACGAGAATTTGCTATTGAATTACAAGAAGCACTACAAGCGGTTAAGCTGTGCGAACCCACAGAAATTATACAAGAGGATGACACCCTCATAAATCAGTTTATAGACGGAATTTATAGCGACCGTACAAAGGGCCAACTCAAGATGTTACGGCGATAAGAAACGGCTTGCAGCTTCCAAGAATTTAAGGAGTTAGCAATAACATTTTTAGGGGATACTTCTACATCAGGACCATGCGCTGAAGCCTCAGAGGTGGTAGCACAAGGGAAACAGTCCACAGCTGCAGCAGATACCCAGAATGTGATGAAAGGGCAGATTGCCGATCTAACCCAAGGAATGACCGATCTGTGTTGGGAACTCAAAGCCTTGAAGGAAACATCTAATGTACAGAGACAAGGTTGGCAGGGGGAAAGAAGGCCTCGTTACAGCAATAGAGGAGATGCGCTCTGGACTTCCCACCGTCAACCCACGGATCGATTCGATGAACAAGGCAGACCAATATGCCAACGCTGTCAGAGGAACGGACATATTGAACGCAACTGTCAACAACACGAGCCTTTAAACGCGGACATCCCGAGGTCAGGGACCACCTTTCGGGAGAACTCCCCTCAGTAGGTCCCTCGCCTCGAGAATGGTGGCCTCAGTATATGGGTCACTGCCCATCGATAGAAATTGAGATCAATGGGGTCACCATGCCGGCACTTTTGGATACAGGGTCTCAGGTCACCACTATTCAATGGACAGCATTTGCACGACATTGGAGAGAAGAGGACATGACTGCACCACTGCCGGCGTGGTTGAACTTGTTAGCCAGCAATGGTCAAGGTATAGAGTGCTGTGGATATTGGGAAGTGGAAGTGAAAATAGGCCAAGCTCATCTACCAAGACAAGGCTGTCTCATTATCACCATTGATGATAGAAACTTCCCACCTGTCATAAATGGAAAGAATATTCTAAGGAGTTGTCCTGAAGAATTAGTTACGATATTGAAAAAAGAATTATTCACCCGTACTTGCTCGGAGAAGCGAACGTTACAACAGGCTATTCAATTCCTCCAGTGCCAGCAAAGATTCGCTAACCCTAACGGGGAAATCGGCACTGTCAGGGTAGCTGAGAGGCGAACCATAATGTTACCTCCAAATTCGGAAAACATTATTTGGTGTAGATCCAGAATAGGACCCCGAGGACGAAACTACGAAGCTATGATCGAAAAGAGTCAAGAAGGCTGGACAGATTACTTCACGGTGGCCAGAAGTTTATCAAGGACGGGTGCTCGTGCGGATATTGAATCTTCATAATCACCCCATCAGATTATATAGATATCAACCCATTGCACAGATTTTCGAAGTTACTTTCCAGGATATAGTTGGCATGGATGGCCTGGGATCTGTTGTAGCTCAACAGAGCATGTCGACAGGCAGTCATTCTGGAATAGAAGGAGATGACTCCTGGTGAAGCGGAATAAATATTGGTGATCAAAATACCCCGGATGAGAAAAGAGCGGGAGCCGTACACCTAGTGCAGAGGAAAGAGAAAACCTTCAGTAAAAGTCCGTAAGATTTTGGATAAGTCAAGGGCGTTCAACATCATATTCCGACAGGGACTGCTGCTCCTGTATGGGAACGTCATCGTCCTATTCCTCCAGCGTTATATCAACCAGTAAAAAAGATGATAGAATAAATGAAGGCGACTGGAGTAGTTAGAGAAAGCCACAGTCATTGGGCTGCACCCCTTGTTTTAGTCAAGAAAAAGGACAGAAGTTTGCATTTCTGTGTAGGCTACAGGAAGTTGAATTCAGTCACACACAGGGATGCATATACCCTACCCCGGATAGAGGAGTCCTTGGCTGCTTTGAAGTCCACCGCTTATTTTTCTACTTTGGACTTAATTAGCGGTTACTGGCAAGTCTCTGTGGCTCCTGAGGACAGGAAAAAGATGGCCTTTACTACCCCAGTGGGACTATTTGAATTCGATAGGATGCCATTCGGACTATGTAATGCTCCAGCCAGCTTTCAGCGGGTAATGGAACACTGTCTGGGGTATTGCAACTTCGACATGCTTCTGCTTTATCTAGACGACATCATAGTCTTCTCCAAAAGTTATCAAGAACATCTATGACATCTGGAAGAAGTTTTTGGTCAACTTGCCAATTACGGATTTAAACTGAAGCCGTCTAAGTGCTATTTACTCAAGTCCAAGGTACAGTACTTAGGCCATATCGTCAACGCCAAAGGAGTGGAACCTGACCCCAAGAAGGTGAAGGCGGTAAGAGACTGGCCTACCCCTGTAACTACCTGAGATGTGAGATGCTTTATTGGGTTCGTAGGCTATTATAGAAGGTTTATAGCCAATTTTGCGAAATTTGCCGCTCCCCTACACGAACCGTTAAGAAACAAGGAAAAACACCATCATCAATTGGACAGGTCGTCAGGTTGAGGCATTAATGAGACTGAAGACGGTGCTCACCGAAGCCCCACTTCTGGCTTACCCCAACTACGAGCTTCCTTTCAAAGTATATACCGACGCTAGCACTCAAGGATTTGGTGAGGTCCTAGCGCAAGATCCGGATGGGAAAGAGCGAGTGACTGCTTACGCAAGTAGGGGTCTAAGAAAAACAGAAAGAAATGATGAAAATTACAGTGCCTTCAAATTGGAGTTACTCGCATTCATTTGGGCTGTAACAGAGAAATGTAAAGATTATCTTGCTGCAACCCCTTGTGTTATTTACACAGATAATAATCCCTTAGTGCACCTACAGACAGCTCAGTTAGGGGCGTTAGAGCAGAGATGGATCGCCCAGCTGGAAAATTTCCAATATCGCATCAAATTCAGAAGTGGACGATCTAATGTCAACGCCGATGCTCTATCCCGGCTACCTGGAAGCCCGGAAGAAGAGAGAAGATCGTTGGGAAGAGTTAAAAATTCCTATGTTTGGACCTGGACCCATTAAACAACGGACCGCTTTAATCAACAATGCAGAAGTCATCATCTCTGCAGTAACGGATGATATTCCAAATCAGCAAGACATAGACTGGAGTAAGATTCAAGACGAAAGTCCAGTACTTCGACGGCTCAGACAGGGAGAGGTTCTGGGCAGGACCAAAAGACAAGAGCTGGACCCTGAACTCACCCAGTTATTGAGACATCGGGATCGAGTTAGTTATACACAGGGAATTATGGTCCGCAGTACTATAGACCCGGAAACCCACTATGCTGTGAATCAGATCATAGTGCCACGACAGAGGAAGGATCTGGTATTACAAGCCTATAATGACCGTTCCGGACATTTTGGAGTAAAGAAGACAGAGACGGTCATAAGGTAGAAATTCATTTGGGTGGGTTTACGATCAGATGTAGAGAAATGGGTGGAGGAATGTCCTATCTGTGTTGTGAAAAGAAACATTCCGCCAGGGCAGAAAGCACCATTGCAACCCATCCCCAGTCAACGTCCTTTAGACCTTGTAGCCTTGGATCATGTCAAGTTAGGGCCTAGTAATGCTGGATATCAATACGCCCTGATGATCATCGATCATTATTCTAAATTCATGGTAACAGTTCCGGTTCGTGATATCACTGCTAAAACTACTGCAGAGGTTTTCTTGAAGAGCTTTGTTCGGCCCTACGGGTACTCTGAGCTTATCTTAATGGACCAAGGCCCCGCGTTTGAATCGTTGCTGTTCGCAGAGTTGTGCAAAGTATACGGGTGTAAAAAAACTCCGAACCACCCCTTATCACCCTCAGGGTAATGGGTTGTGTGAGTGAGCAAACCAGACTCTGATAGAAATGCTCCGGGCTATTCTGTTACCTCAACGATTAAACTGGCCTGCATTATTGCCGGAGCTAGCCTATCTTTACAATAATATGGAACATGCCTCCACGAGATACACACCGTACTATCTACTGTTCGGAAGGTTAGGTAAATTACCTGCAGATCTCAAATTAAATACAATTTCGGATGATACAAGCATTCCCCAAACTGAATGGGTGACAGAACATAAACGCCGCCTTGAAGAAAAAAAGAGGATGGAAGAGGTGCACCAAAGGCAGGAGAATTACTACAACAAAGACGCACATGCTGAACCGTTGCAAGTCGGGGATTGAGTCTGGAAAAAGAACACTCAGCGTAGAAACAAATTGGATAATAGATGGGAACTTAGACCCTATGTAGTGATCAACCTACCAACTCCAGACACTGTTGTCTACGAAATAAAGAAAGAAGGAGAAACCGATAATAGAACGATAATGGTGCATCGAAATCAGCTCAAGCTATGCTTATCCAAACCAATGCCAGAGGTTATTCAAAAGGAAGCTATTCCCACAACAAAAGGTTGGGAAAGTGCAACCCATTGTCCTTTGCGGGATCCAGTCGAATTATTACTATTCATGTGTGGGCCCTTCTAACCCAGCATGGGAGGTATAGATACCCTACAACCAACAAGTACCCCGGTGACCAAAGGCATTGTAGAACCCAGTCCGGTTCCTGAACAAGAGAGTGAAACCAACTTGGAAATAGGTTCGAAGAGGCCTGTTGGAAGTACTCATAATAGAATGTAGCAAATTGTTTTATGCCATTAAGTACATGCAAGTTATCTAGGAGAATGTATGACGAAAAGTAATTTCGTGACTATTTGGTGGAGACATAAGATGCCTGAGGACATGCATCATTCAAGTGGGGTTGAATGTGGTGCCCCACTGTCATAAAATATACTATTCATTCACCACTGTTGTAAATATACTGTACATCTCTGTCACCCACTTGTTATTGAATTTATTGAACAAGAGACTGCTGTGTGGATGCCGGCAGGCAGCTTATGTGGCTGCCTGGCCCCGTGCTGCATTAAGGACAGCAAAAGTGGGTTCAGCGCGTGGGGGCGATATCAGACACTCTCCACCATGCGCCAGCACTGGAGCAGTTGGGACCCGGCGGGAAAGATCTGGGGACCCCAGGAAAGAGGATAAATAGAGAGGAGCTCTGGACGGTTGGTGTCGTTGGTGAGGGAAGAGGGACCGCGCTGTAGCAGGAGAGAGGCGCTGTAAGACTCCGGAGCTGAAGTGGGTACATTTGTCTCCCCCTTCCTGGCTTCCAGCTCTCACCTGGCTCTCTGACAGGCAGTGGCGGCTGGAGTGTCATTCCCGAGCGGCAGCGGTGTGCAAGGAAGCGACAGCCAGGCCGGGATGGAGGCATACAGCGGCGGTTGGCGAGCGGCAGAGCTGAGGCGGCTGGCGGTAACGCAGGCATCAAGAGGAGAGTGGGGAGGAGTGGCCAGTTGGAGATTGACGGCCTGAGAGGTGGAGCCATCTACCATATAAGGCAACAAGAAGCCAGCCACAGCTGAGAGGGCTGGAAAGGTACCTTTTAAGCATTATTAATCCTATACCTCAACGTAGGAACCTCACCTATTCAGCCAAGTTGCCTGCAAGCAGTAACAAGTGCACTTATTAAAATAAACACTGCAGTGTAATAAAGCTTTAATTCAAACCCGCTCATATAGTAGCCCAGAGCCAGGCGCAGACACAGCTGGTAGACTTGATAAGAGAGAAGATTGCACCTCAGTTAACAGCCTTTGCACTTCCAGCAGGAGTCCATCCTCTGCTAAAAACCCCCACCATAACAACCGTAAAGTGAGTGTCCAATGTATCGCATCCTAATGGCAGGATAATAAGCTTAACTCGTCACAGTCTGTACAGTGAGAGGATTACAAATGACCTTGCAGCGGAGTGACTAATGCATACCTTCCTTAAATCACTCATAGCCATCCAGGATAATAGGGCATTTTACGCATCTCTATAGTAAAGTCTAAAAAGAAAGGAACTAGAGTGCTGACAAGTATCAACTGAGATAGACCCGTGAAGGGGGTCGGCCCATACTTTAGCGGTGGGGACAGTTTTAACTGCATCAGTAAAGCAGTACCCAATTGAACTGCATTGTGGGGACAGACTTGGGGTTCACCATAGAAGTGGTTAGCGTGACATTCTTACTAAGTTAAAGTACACGTTTTAACAAGGAATACTGTTATATTAGTTATTCACCACATGCTATGTGTTTGTGTTCACGGATGCAGATAACCGGTATGTTTAACCATTGAAATTTAGGTATCCATTCACTCGGAGAACAGAGTCGGCGGCACAGAGCAGTTTAATAAATGCGTTCATGAATCTTATGGTAAAATATTTTGTCAACCCTTGAGATTGTCTTGTATTGTAATGGTCTCTATGAACTAATGCTTAACTAACTTGCAAGAAAACCCCTTTAAAATTCTTGTTCTAATAAATTGAAATTAAATTTGAATATGAACTAAAGGGGACAGTTATTCTTCGGAGGTCGTCAGTCTCACCTCTCTGCGAAGAAAGGGCGAAGATAAAGTCTAGGTGACAGAGAAAAGGTAACTCTACCAGCATTTACATACATCCCAAAATCAGATACTTACCTGGGTTCCACACTACCCTCTAGCCGCCCTCTTCACCCTGTCCCCCCGCTTGCAAGGGGGGAGAGTGATTCACTCGCCACTTCTTCAGCACCTGAGGGGGTTGGCGGCTCGCTGCCGGGGCGAGCGTTCCCCTGTGGTGGGGTGCGATCAGACCCCTCTGGAGCTCACGTCCAGTCAGCGGGAGCAGTGGCTCAAGACCCCGCAGGGCGGACATTGCTCCCCCCCAGTCCCTCGCTGCAGGGAGACTATCGCCAGCAGCTTCCCTGTAAAATAACAAAATCTGAAAATAAATAAAAAAACTCTTTTATAAGAGAACTCTGTAGAGCTCCCCTAGCTGTGGCCGGCTCCTCCGGGCACATTTTCTAAACTGAGTCTGGTAGGAGGGGCATAGAGGGAGGAGCCAGCCCACACTATTAAACTCTTAAAGTGCAAATGGCTCCTGGTGGACCCGTCTATACCCCATGGTACTAATATGGACCCCAGCATCCTCTAGGACGTAAAAGAAAATTCATATTCTTCACTTAATTCACTCAGAAAAAAAAACAGACAAATTCTGAGCGTTTTTTTGGGAAAATATGGTCAGTTAAGCGGTTGAAAAAGCATCAGAGTTTGGCCCTTGTAAGTGATTGCCCCTTAAAAAACATATCCAAGTTTGGCCAGAAACCCGCACGTCGGCCAAACTTGGGCAGCATTCCCACCCCTAATATCATGTCATTTGGATCTGTCACATAGAGCCTTTACAGTACTTTTAACATCTGGCCTGACTCATTGACAGATACATGGTGATTGCACGTGCGATTGTGCACGTTGAGGATGTGTCAAATTATAAATAAATAAAAAAACCAGCAGCACTGATAAGTACAGAGATGCCCAGCGGACCAATTGCAAAGGCACAGCAACTGTGTACACCAGGGCTGGCCAAACCGGTCCTCGAGATCTACCAACAGTTCATGTTTTCCAGGCCTCCTGGAGAACTGTCAGGGGAAGCAGGGGAGGCAGTGGCTGTCATTAATGATTAAAATAATAAAAATAAGATACTTATGACACATATTCTGTCTGTGTCATAAGTATCTCCGTTATATTATTCTAATCATTTAATAGATTTAAATAGTTTAGGAGGCTCTGATAACAGTGCCTCCCGTTTACAATGGAAATGGGGATAATGTGGGGGGCGGGGCCAAGCACTGGGCTGTCAAAGCCTATTGAGAAAAGTGGAGAAAGCCGCTCTTGTATAAGTGCCTCGCTGATGGGGACAGATGTGATTCGACAGTGGATCTAGTGCTGGATCTGCTGGTCCAATCAGAGCCGGATTAAGAGCATGGGGGGCCCGGGGCACTTAAAACAGAGGGGCCCCTCAGTGGCAAACGCAGGATTTTCATAGGGGGGTTTCCATAAGTGTGTGTTATGCATGGAGATTATACACACACACACACACACACACACACACACATATATATATATATATATATATATATACACACACACACACACACACACACACACACACACACACACACACACACATACACATATATACTGTATACATACACATACATACATACATACATACATACAGCATACATACATTCAGTATATACACACACAGCATTTACACACATATACAGTAGCATACACAGATACACAGCATACATACAAACATATATATAGATATATATAGTATATACACAAATATAGCATACACATACACACAGTAGACACATACAACACACACATCCACATTAACAAATGCTTTGGTATTCGGGACATGACATTCCTCACCCTGCCACCATAATTTATTATACACTACCCCACCTCCACAAAGTCCCAACGATTAACGAGGCACAAACCTGGCTGTAGTCAGTAGGAGTGGCGGAGACAGTAAGTTACTGCCTCTCTTGTTCAGCTGTTCCCCCTCCACCTCACCTGAATCCCTCTCAAATTGAGAAGTGACTGAGAGGAGCTGCCGCTGCAGCTCCCCCTACAGGCAGCCAGCCAGCGGCCAGCCGATCGCTGACAATGTTAGGAAGCAGCTGCCGCAGCTGCGTTATGGGTACAGCCAGCCTGACCTCCTTAGTGGAAAAAATAAATAAATAGCGGCAGTTCTGATGGATCGACGGCCAGGGGGGGGTTCTAGGTACTCGGAAACCCCCCCTGCGTGCGCGTCTGCCCCTATTCAAGAGAAGAGAAGGGAAGGGGGGGGGGGAAGGGGGGGGAAGGGGAGGGGGGGGGGCGGGTGTCACATACCTGCCACAGCACGATCACACTGCGCTCCTGTCCCCGCCAACCGCACAGACAGCTGAGCGACGGCTCAGCTCTCCAATCATGTACGAGTGAAGCAGCCTGCCGCTCAGCCATTGGGGCAGACTACTTCAGTCATACATTATTGGACAGCTGAGCCGTCGCTCAGCTGTCCTGTCTGTATGGCGGCAGTGCGGACGAGAGCGCAGCACCACAGATCGGATCGGAAGAGAGATCCGATCTGTGGTATGACAGGGGGCCCTTTTAGAAAGGGGGGCCCGGGGTACGTATCCCCGGGACCCCCCCTTAATCCGGCTCTGGGTCCAATCACCTATACGCGGCGGCATCCGTGATCGCCGCGCTGCTGGTGGTGGGAGCCTGATCCCAGCAGCAGTAACAGCCGCGCAGTGACCTCATACCCCGTTGGGCAGAGCAGCCGTGCGGTGATCTCCGCAGATGGTCCAGCAGGTCAATCGCACGGTGATCTCCTCCTTTATCCCGCCGGGCAGAGCCTTGTGCAGCCATGCGGTGATCTGGAGCAGCAGTTAAGCGGTGATCTCCATTACCCCGCCGGGGGGCAGAGCCAAGTGTGTCGGGCAGCGCACTCTCCCTTCCTCCTCTGCCCTCTCCCAGGCAGCAGCCGCACCGGCACCTCTGCACGGGGCACATGGACCCAGGTGAGGTGGAGGAGGAGGGGGGAGGTTGTAGAGTGAATGGAATTAATGTTGCCAGGGGGGCAGCTCACACCCACATCAGAAACCCTCATGGGTGAGAGGGTTGGAGGGAGCTGCAGTGGTTGATTCAAGTGGGTGGGCTTGAGGGGACATCAAAGCACGTGCCCCAGGGAGCCCACTTTATCCACCCCCCATCCTATAATCTGGCCCAGTGGACAGGGCTTTACTTGGTGCCTCCCCAGCCATTGAGCTCACGTCACTGGTAGAATTGTTAGACTTGTTAGTTAGGAATGAATGCAGCACATCTTAATTAGTAATGACTACACCTATGCACCAGCTAGGTGGTCTGGAAAATGGGAACTGTTGGTAGATCTCGAGGACTAGTTTGGCCAGCCCTGGTGTACACATTCCCATGTGTACACAGGCAGATCCATCAATAATCATCAGCTTGATTAAATCAATGGCCACGCAGCCATGGCCATGGAATCCCTATACAAATACACTGGAAGCAGACTGCTTGAGTATGAATTTGCAAGAGCACCGAGCAACATGCCCCAAAAGTTTCTCCCTCATCAACGCCCACAAATGATGCCTGTCAATTACTTGTGCAAAGATAAGCGCTACAAGTGGCATTGCTATTAGACTTTGGCGCAGGCACAGTGCAAAGCGTATTTGCTGAATTGCAAAACATCGACATAGCGTGCGTCATCTCTACTTTTACAGGCATCACTAGGTGAGTCATCACGCTCTACGGGCGCTCTTCGCACCATCGTAAAGGGCTACGTCCACTTAACCCTTGCATGCCCTTGTGGCGAGCAATATTTGTATTATATGGAGTATTACCTCCAATTATAATCGTGTGAGTGGCTAAATATTGCACGGACAAAGGGTGTGCGATGGTTAAGGGTCGTAGCTCCTTGCAACGGCGTGAACAACGCATGCAGGGCCTGATGAATCACATAGTAGGTGCTGTGGTTGGGGGAGTGGTGGGTGCGGGGGAGATGTGGTTGGGGAGGAGGTCTGGGGGTGCCGCAGGTGGGAGAGGGGCGATTGCTGGGATGACATGGGTGGGGGAGGGGCTTGTGCGGTAGTGCCGCGGGTGGGTGCCATGGGTGGAGGTCCGGAGCCACCGCAGGTGGGGGTGGAGCAGTTATAGGGGTGCCGCGGGTGAGGGACGGGCGGGTGCGGGGGTGCTGCGGGTGGGAGAGGGGGTCCAGAGCCACCACCAGTCATGGAGGGGGAGTGTGGGGGTGCCGCGGATGGGGCCCGGAGGTACTGCGAGTGGAGGAGGGGCGGGTAATGCTTCTCCTGCTTCTCTTCCTGGAAGCAGCTAAGCTGCTATCCTCCCTTTGGCAGTCACTCTCCCGGAGACTCGCACAGCAGCCAAGCAGCCAGTCACTATTGTTAGCGCTGGTGTCCCAACGCGCCGTATTACAGAGAAGAAGATGCACTCAATAAACTACAGCTCTCAGCAGCCCTGAGCGCCGGAATGCTTTGGCGCTAAGGGCTGCTGGGAGCTGTAGTTTATTGAGTGCGTCTACTTCCCTGTAATGTGGTGCGTTGGGACACCGGCACTAACAATAGTGACTGGCTGGCAGAACTGACTGACTCGCTGAATCAATGTAAAAGGTGAGAGTGCTGCAATGCACAGCACTGTCACCTTTTACATTGATTCAGCATCCAGACATTACCCTCTGTGATATCAACCACTCTATCCGTTACATTAGCCATCTCGGGGCTTCCAGGCTGGCAGCCCAGGTGCTGTTACAGAGTCAGGGCCTCTGGGGATATGGGCACGGCTGTGGTGGGGAGGCACTTCTGTGTCATCATGCACAGAGGAGGATCTGGGGCTCAGAGAATATGCGGTGCAGGGAGGGCTATGAAAGCCTTCCGCTGCACTGCTTTCATACACATCTATTCCGGTGGCCGCAGCAGCTTTTGTAATACCTACGTCGCGGCTAGGGAGTAGGGATTGTTGATGCCGGAGGGGGCAGGTGGACTGGCAGCAAGACATAGGGGGAAAAAATCCTTTTACTGCAGTGTCCTATCTACAGCACAGAGACTTGCTGCAGATGCAGTGGCATACCCTCCAACTGTACCTTTTTGGCAGGTACAGTACCTTTTTTTTTAATGGTCTGTACCGATTTTTGGCTCTCCAAACTTCCATTGAAAGTATAGGAAAAGGGGCCTTTTCGAATTTGTACCGATTTTTATGTGTAAATTGTTGGAGAGTATGTTGCTGCAGATGCAGTGGGCCTATTTAGCGATGTGGACCTGGAGCTGCAGCTCCATTTGCCCCATTGTTAATCCTGCTCTGGGAACACACAGCAGCCAAAGGGCAGAGCCTCTCATTGGATGTAACCTGTGTGGGAGGGCGTTTCTTGCCCAATCAGCTGTGGACTGGGTGTGACAGACCTGCCCTAACCCAATGACAGCTCCTAGCCACGCCCAGCGTTATACATACAGTCACTCTTGACTATTACATGGGAGATAATATAATACAGGATTGGGGAATAGAATGTTTGTAGTTGGATCTTGCCGTCGATTTTCGATTATAATGTTAGTAAATCTAGGGATCCTATATTCGTCTATTTAAAAGTACTGATGTTTTGTTTGTAGTTGATTTTCAGTGGGATTTAGTTTTATATTTAATTTTACATCGACTTTGCCTTTAGTAAATCTCTAAATGCAAATCGATTGCAAAATCCCCAAAAACCCAAATTCGAACATTAATATACTGCTCAAAAAAATAAAGGGAACACTTAAACAACACAATGTAACTCCAAGTCAATCACACTTCTGTGAAATCAAACTGTCCACTTAGGAAGCAACACTGATTGACAATCAATTTCACATGATGTTTTGCAAATGGAATAGACAACAGGTGGAAATTATAGGCAATTAGCAAGACACCCCCAATAAAGGAGTTGTTCTGCAGGTGGTGACCACAGACCACTTCTCAGTTCCTATGCTTTCTGGCTGATGTTTTGGTCACTTTTGAAAGCTGGCGGTGCTTTTACTCTAGTGGTAGCATGAGACGGAGTCTACAACCCACACAAGTGGCTCAGGTAGTGCAGCTCATCCAGGATGGCACATTAATGCGAGCTGTGGCAAGAAGGTTTGCTGTGTCTGTCAGCGTAGTGTCCAGAGCATGGAGGCGCTACCAGGAGACAGGCCAGTACATCAGGAGACGTGGAGGAGGCCGTAGGAGGTCAACAACCCAGCAGCAGGACCGCTACCTCCTCCTTTGTGCAAGGAGGAACAGGAGGAGCACTGCCAGAGCCCTGCAAAATGACCTCCAGCAAGCCACAAATGTGCATGTGTCTACTCAAACGATCAGAAATAGACTCCATGAGGGTGGTATGAGGGCCCGACGTCCACAGGTGGGGGTTGTGCTTACAGCCCAACACCGTGCAGGACGTTTGGCATTTGCCAGAAAACACCAAGATTGGGAAATTCGCCACTGGCGCCCTGTGCTCTTCACAGATGAAAGCAGGTTCTCACTGAGCACATGTGACAAACGTGACAGAGTATGGAGACGCCAAGGAGAACGTTCTGCTGCCTGCAAAATCCTCCAGCACGACCGGTTTGGCAGTGGGTCAGTAATGGTGTGGGATGGCATTTCTTTGGGGGGCCGCACAGCCCTCCATGTGCTCGCCAGAGGTAGCCTGACTGCCATTAGGTACCGAGATGAGATCCTCAGACCCCTTGTGAGACTATATGCTGGTGAAGTTGGCCCTGGGTTCCTCCTAATGCAAGACAATGATAGACCTCATGTGGCTGGAGTGTGTCAGCAGTTCCTGTAAGACGAAGGCATTGATGCTATGGACTGGCCCGTCCGTTCCCCAGACCTGAATCCAATTGAGCACATCTGGGACATCATGTCTCGCTCCATCCACCAATGCCACGTTGTACCACAGACTGTCCAGGAGTTGGCGGATGCTTTAGTCCAGGTCTGGGAGGAGATCCCTCAGGAGACCATCCGCCACCTCATCAGGAGCATGCCCAGGCGTTGTAGGGAGGTCATACAGGCACGTGGAGGCCACACACACTACTGAGCCTCATTTTGATTTGTTTTAAGGACATTACATCAAAGTTGGATCAGCCTGTAGTGTGTTTTTCTACTTTAATTTTGAGTGTGGCCCCAAATCCAGACCTCCATGGGTTAATAAATTTGATTTCCATTGATAATTTTTGTGTGATTTTGTCGTCAGCACATTCAACTATGTAAAGAACAAAGTATTTAATAAGAATATTTCATTCATTCAGATCTAGGATGTGTTATTTTAGTGTTCCCTTTATTTTTTTGAGTAGTGTATATACCCCCAACAGTAAGAAGTTCTGGTGGCAAGTAAGAGCTAAGAGGTATTTCAAATTTCAGAAGACAAAATATCAAGCGGAGGCCAGGCCCCATATTTTCCTCTTATGATTTGGATGTCAGATGCTACAACCATCAACCATGTTGTTTATTTATGAGGCATCAGAGATTCTACAGTGCAGTACAGTCAGCAATACACAAGGCAGAACAAACTAGCATAGACATGTACACAATATTATCCCCAACTGATGATATGCCTCACAGTAATGCCCTCAAATAGTAATATGCCTCACAGTGGGCCGGTCCCAGGCTACCTCTGCTAGGCCAATTCACACTGTGTGCTGGGCCAGGGACGGCCACTACTGCAATCCGAGCTCTCTGATCGGGCAGTGGCCGCTGGTTAGAGAAACTGTCACTAGAGGAGGCTTCTGCTCCTTTAGTTACAGTATAGACGACAGAAAAATGGCCACAGGAGGGCCTGCCCACGAGCTACTGCCAGCTTATGTTAAAATTTACGATAGTAAAGAGTGGAATGCGAGAAGACAAAGTTGCAGCAATTGGAGGTGTAATGTGGGCAGAGTGGGAGCTCTGGACTCCCTGATGTCCGCTTCTTCTAATGCCCGATGCGCACCATTCTCAAATCTGTGCACCACCAGAACTTGTGTTGCATGCTGCCTTTTGAAATAGTAATGCAGTGCACAGCCTTTGGTTACACAACAGCTAGCAGTTGTTGTGCACTGCACTGCATATGTATGGCTGTGGCCCTGCCCTGCCTCTACACTTGCCTCTCGCCTCCCTGGCCTCGCCTGCTTCAAGCACTGAAGCTGCAGCATGGCCATAGACTCTGCCAGCACCACCCTGGATATGTGTTACTTTACTATACAATGTCACAGATCTGTGCCCCATATGAAACGCAGTAATGTCCCAATTGATAATGTGCCCCAATTGATAATGTGCCACACTCTAATGCCTAAAATTCATAAACCACACTTCTGTTACCTTAATCAAAATATGCTACACAAAAATGTCCCCCTTTAAACCTGCATACTAGTGTACCTCAGATGAGCATGTTGTAGATGCAGAGTCCCTGCTGTGGAGTGGAGTCCCTCTGATTGTGGAGGTGAGATGCAGTCTTAAATGGCCACGGATTCTGGGAAATGGAGATTTGTGCAGAAAGAGGCCCAACTTTCCATTTTCTTCCCAGATACATGAACCAGTGAGGTTCAAACTTCCTCGTTTGACAGCTCTCATCTGACAGCTCAGCATTTAGGGGGTCATTCCGAGTTGATCGCTATCTACATTTGTTCGCAGCGCAACGATCAGGCTAAAAAATTGCAGTTCTGCGCATGCGTAGGCGGCGCAATGCGCACGCGCGACATATGGGCACAATGATCAATGCAGTTTTGCACAGGGTCTAGCGATGCATTTCAGTTGCACTGGTTGCCGCAGAGTGATTGACATGGGCGTTTCTGGGTGGCAACTGACCATTTTCAGGGAGTGTTAGGAAAAACGCAGGCATGCCATGGAAAACGCAGGCGTGGCTGGGCGGGTGTGTACGTCAAATCCGGAACTGAATAGTCCGAAGTGATCGCAAGCGCTGAGTAGGTTTTGAGCTACTCTGAAACTGCATAAAAATTTTTTGCAGGCGCTCTGCGAAACAACCGTTCGCACTTCTGCTAAGCTAAAATACACTCCCAGTGGGTGGCGGCATAGCGTTTGCACGGCTGCTAAAAACTGCTAGCGAATGATCAACTCGGAATGACCCCCTTAATGCAGTGCACGTTCTGCTGTTTCACACAGCAGGCATCCTGCTAGAACCCAGGGGCTGGATGTCAGTGTTTGACCACCAGGGGTGTAGCGAGGGTGGCTCTGGTGGAGCTTGAGCTCCGGGCGCCGGGAAAGTTAGAGGGCGTGCCGCCGCCCTCCCTTCCTCCACCAGCTATACCGCGGGCTGCTGTACAGGAAGCCGCATTGCAGGAGGAGGAGAAGCAGAGGGGCGCACACTGACTCGGAGACTAGGTAGGGAACAGGGCAGGCCAGAGGTGACAGCAGGACACACTGTCAGCCAGCACATGCCGAAGCTCTGCTGCCTTCTTAAATGTCTCACTGTCTGCTTGTAGCTGTGCATCAGGGTTACTTCTGTTCTTCAGCACTACTCTCTGCCCCCGCTGCTGGAGCACTTCTTTCTGCCTAAGCTGCTGCAGCACCTCTTTCTGCCTCATCTGCTGCAGCACCTCTGCCCAGGCTGCTGCAGAACTTTTCTCTGCCCCAGCTGTTGCAGCACCTCTCTGCCCAGGCTGCTGCAGCACTACTCTGATCCCTGCTGTGCATCAGGGTTACTTCTGTTCTTCAGCACTACTCTCTGCCCCCGCTGCTGGAGCACTTCTTTCTGCCTAAGCTGCTGTAGCACCTCTCTCTGTCCCAGCTGCTGCAGCACTTCTTCCTGCCCCAGCTGCTGCAGCACCTCTCTGCCCAGGCCGCTGCAGCACCTCTCTCTGCCCCAGCTGTTGCAGCACATTTCACTGCCCTGGCTGCAACAGCACCTCTCTCGACAGTATGATGCAGCACGTCTCTCTGCCACAGCTGCTGCTGCAGAGTAACATGTATATGCGCCTCTACTGTGGCATAATGTGTTTAAATGGTTTTACGGTTCTACTGTGGTGTAGCATGTATAAATGACTCTACTCTGTGGTGTAACATGTATAAGGGGCTCTACTGTGTGGTGTAAAGTGTATAAGGGGTACTAATTTGTGGTGTAATGTGAATAACAGACAATACTGTGTGTTATAATTTGAATGCCCCTTCCCCATGAAGCCACACCTCTATATTTCGGTTGTGCGCCTTCACCGTGCACTGTCCCTATTTTAAACATGGAAGCGTCCAAAGGAAACGTTCACCCTGAGAACCACAAGGTCTAGAACTGTCCCTGCCACCAATTTAGGATTTTTAAATATTGTTTCTTTTCAAATGTTACATGCACCCAATTCAGTATAGAAGAGGGGGTGCGAAGACATACCCTTGCTCCAGGCACTATGGCACCAAGCTACACCTCTGTTGACCACCCCTACTTTACAGGAAAAATGACAATAAAAATGACTGGTGGGGACTCCCTGCAGCTGCCGGTGTTGAATGCAGAAGTGCCAGTGGTGCGTACAAGTGTGTCAGCAGCACTTATGTAAAAAATAATAATGTAAAAAAATAAAATAATCATGAAAATGGTGGGAGGAGGGACTTTAAGTCCCTCTATCTCCTCCACCATATGGATATTTAAATCTCTCTGCACCACTGCAGTGAAGCATGGTATTACTAAGGTGCAAAGATACTTGCTCTTTATATGCATTTCTCTCAACTCAGAATCAGCCCCACTAATATCCCTATCACACCAAGAAATATCCCAGGGTATTGCCGGGTAGATCCGGGTGGGGCCTCTGTGTAAATGGCCCCTTGAAAAATATCCCAGGTCCTGTGGCAGTGTAAACAGTCCCAACCTGTCCCAACATCTGTCAATGCCCCACGGACAGTGGAGATGACCATTGCAGCAGGACTTTACTAGTGCTGAGCCTGCTGCCTCATCCAAAGCTTGCCCACTAACTGACCTGCAGCTATAAATGCAGGCTGGCCCACAGCCACATCTGGTTGACACAGTGCCACAGCCAGAACTGCAGTCTGCACCACAGCCTGATCTACACCAAAAAAAGCAGGCCAACACGCAGCATGACCCTCAGTTTCACACTGAGCCTGAGACATAGCTATAGCAAGATCGTCACCAGAAGCCTGGCCCACAGCATGCATGTCTGATAACACCAACTGGACCTATGCAGAAATCAAAGAACTATTGCTCATCAGGGGGGAGGAAGAAATTAGATGCCAGATGACCGGCACCGTAAAAGATGCGGTTGTGTATCATAATATTTCCAAGATGCTGCCATCCAGAGGAAAACACCGGTCACAGCAACAGGTTGTGAACAAATTAAAAGGCTTTCGTAAGCAATTCAGTAAGGTACATGATCAAAATCGCTAAAAAAAGTGGTGCCGCAAGCCAGGAGTGGGTCCATTATGATTTGTGCTTCAGTGCTTTTGGAAACGTAGCACTAACAAATACAGTAGCACTGTCCTCAGTCAGGGCCATCTTTAGGAATGGGCTCTATGGGCACTTGCCCAAGGGCCTCAGGAGTCTAAGGGCCCTAGGCTACTAGCTTACTAGCTGAGGGTCCCATTTTTCCAGGGGTACCAGAATTTTTAAAATCGGCCCTGGGGAACTGGAGATATCCGACTTCAAAGCAGCGGTCCCCATCTGAGCCTGTTAATTGCTCTTCCCAGCCAGATATTTCGGGCACTGTCTGTTTTTCTGAGGGGGTTACGGTCGTTAGGTCGACACTCATTAGATCGACCACTGAAGGTCGACAATGCCAATAGGTCGACATGCATTAGGTCGACATGTACTAGGTGGACAGGTCAAAAGGTCGACATGAGTTTTTCACACTTTTTTTTCTTCTTAATTTTTTGGATTTTTCATACTTAACGAACCACTTGGACTACGATTGGAATGGTCCGAAGCATGGCAAGCAAAGCGAGCCATGTGAGGGGACACGGTGCACTAATTTGGGTTCCCCATCACTTTATGGAGAAAACAACACCAAAAACAGTCAAAAACCTCATGTCGACTTTTTGACCTGTCCACCTAGTACATGTCGACCTAATGCATGTCGACCCAATGAGTGTCAGCCTAAGTTGGGTCGACCTAACGACCTATACCCTTCTGAGGCTATATTCTAAAAGCTGGTACTCTACCCTTTTAGTGGACACTGGCAGCTTGTCTCTACTATTGACAGAACCAGAGATATCAGCCTTCCAGCAGCTGGTCCCTGCTCCAGCTCCACACGCCTGGTATGCAGTTTTATATTTTTGCCAGTGGATTGCTCCGGCTCCTGAACTCTGATCCCCAAGTCCCCAGTACCTCCTGGAAGGCAGGACTCTCAGTTTTTTTTATCCCATCAAAATCTAATAAATCTATTTACAGCAGGGGTGGGGAACCTTTTTTCTATCAAGGGCCATTTGGTTATTTATAAAATCCTTTGGGGGCCATACAAAAATTATCAACTTAAAAATTAGCCTTCCCCCAGTCAGTTGTTATGCCCCAGTAGATATACCCCCAGTCACTTGTTATACCCCATTAGATATGCCCCTAGTCAGTTGTAATGCCCCATTAGATATGCCCCCAGTCAGTTGTTATGTCCCATTAGATATGCCCCCAGTCAGTTATGTCCCTTTAGATATGCCCCAGTCAGTTGATATGCCCCATTAGATATGCCCCCAGTCAGTTGTTATGCCCCATTAGATATGCCCCCAGTCAGTTGTTATGCCCCCTAGTAGTGCCGCTTACACACACACACACACACACACACATTAAAAGAAAAAAAAACACAATACTCACCAGCCCCGCTCCTGTTTCAGGACCGCTGCCCTCCGCCTGGCTGCCCGCTCCTCTGAACTATGGGAGTGCCACACATGCACACTGCCTGAGCTGGAAGCCGGAGATCAGGAGTGAGCTCCTGCCTCTGGCTGCTGCTGAGGAGAAGGAGCCGGGCGCCCGCTGGTAACAAAATCTCAGCAGGCGTCCGGCATCTCCCTCGGTTAGATGAGCCTGACTGGGCCTGATCAAGTGGCTTTGCAGGCCTTATATGGCCCATGGGCCTGAGGTTCCCCACCACCCCTGATTTACAGGAACTGGAGATATTTGCAGCCAAGCAACCTGCCATCCCACCAGAAAATAATTAATATGCAGGGTAAGGGTTGGATAGTGGAGTTGGCTAGATAATTAAACACCCCCTACCACCCTGGAAGTCATGTACTGGGGCCCCTTCATTCAGCTTAATGCCCCCGTCTACAGTTTAGTGTTCTCCCTCCCACATCATCAACCACCATAAAGGAGTAATTAGCATAAATTACTGCTCCAGGTCCTACATGCTAAACGGAAGCCCTGCTGCCTGCGGGACATCAAAGCTGCACCCCCACCCCTACTGCTGGATTATGGGTAGGTGCCCAAGTGCATTGCTTTGCCCAAGGGCCCACACTGCTGTTAAGATGGTCCTGTCTCAATTGGATCATCCTATTCCAGCCAGAAGGAGAATAGCCAGGAGACACCTGCAGCACAGGCCACCCTGCTGTCCTCATAGTGCTGCCCAACATCACCGCTCCTACTGTCTGAAGATGGTGCTGACAATAGTGGTTTGGATTCATTTCTGAACTCTGACAGCATGCAGCCCACGATAGAGGGGGCAGCCGAGGCAACGAAGGCGCAGCGAAAACAAACACCACCACTACGCTCTAATAGTAAGTAAAAAATAAATAAATAAAACACACATTACACACACACACACACACACACACACACACACACACACACACACACACACACTACATTCACTGAAATCCAAAAGGTATCTGTTGGAGAGTGCAACTAGTGTGCAGGTGGGAGAAGGCCACAAGCACATGTATACAAACACCACTGCTATTTTTATTTATGCTTATTATTAAATATGGTTTTTGTTTCTCCCACTTGCAGTCTATAACGTGTCACTCAAAGAAAAAGCCAAACTTGCCCGAGCAAGCAGCTAGAGTAATGACGTATGTAATAGTTGAACATCTCTGGGAATTGAACTCCGAGATGCAACTGAAGAAGGATGCTCGAATGGAGAGGTTTTTGGAAACCGAGAGACAAATGCAGCAGTAATTTCTGTCCCAGTTAATGGACCAACAAATAGCCTTTTTTGAGTGCATGTTTGCTCGTGGTTTCATGAAGCAATGACAGCATTTACCACATGCCCCAGCTTATTCTGAATACAAATATGGCAATTAGAGTAGAGGGTCCAATAACTACACCCCCTAGCACATCTTTTAGCAACCAGCAAAACCAAGAGCTAACAGAATATAGAGGGCCCAATAACTATACCCCAAGCACAACCAGTAGCACGCCACAAAATCAAGAGTCCCTAGAATATAGAAGGCCCAATAACTATGCCCCTAACACTACTACCACCAGACAACCAAATCTAGTCTCACCAGAATATTCTGTGTACAGGAATTTGCCATAAAAGTGCCTATATTCATATGTTCATTTTAAAAAATAGTGGGCCTAATTCAGACCTGATCATATATTTGCGAAAACACACATCTGCGATCAATTTTTTTGACATGCTGGTGGATGCCCAGCATAGGGCAAATCTGCCCCACATGCCGGACCCCCCCCCTGCAGACATGCAAGAGCATTGCATGGTTGCGATGCTTTTGCATGCTTAGGGTAGCCTTCTGCCTATGCAGCCTATGCAGCCTACCCACCATTTTAAGGGTCGCAGCGGCCCACCCCACAAATGGTCCGGACATGCCTGTGTTGTCTGGACCGCGCCCCTAAATTGGAGCATCGATGCCCACAAAACGTGGTGTCGACGCCTGTCACGATCCTAGGCACGGTGATTCCACAGATACGCCAATCTGCAAATCCCTGCCACATGACACCATTACTAGATACCTGAGCGCATGCGTTAATTTCAACACGGTCACTGCCACCAGCCAAAGTGCAAACATTTAGGGTATGACCCAAGGGAAACTTATGGCTTTTGCCTGCACCCAGAATTATTAATATTTTGGTAACGCCTCTTTCAGAGAGTTGGGTTAGATACACAACAGAAAAACCAGAGCTAAAATTGATTATTTAATTTAAGTGAAATACTTCAAAGCTTATGTTACAGAAAAGAAAGTTACAAGATATAATGTTAAAAAGTCAAAGTCACATCAGAAAATACACTTTCACGAAAAATAAAAATAGGGAGATAAAACCCACCGATCTTAACACGTGCAGAGTGGAACGATGGGATGAAGTGAAGCCTCTTCAGATATTCGGGACATTACAGAGCCAGGATGCTTCTCCTGACTCACTTCTTTGAGAAATGCATGCTTTGCAGTCTGTGTTTCTCCTATTTAAAACTCAGGCTGCCCCTTCAGCCCCCTCCCTCTGGAGAGTTCATTTTAACCCTTCCAAAGCTAGAGAAGGTATTGAGTGTCAGCTCATACTGGGCTTCCCAGCCACTCACTCAGGGGCAAATGGCCTTATCTTCTAATAGCCTATGAAGCTCTGCCCATGGTTCTTGTGTAAACACAACTGTGACATGGGGTCTCTTGGTCATATACACAGGGGCTGGCTAATTACTTTACCCATTCCTTTCGAAGCTGGGCAATCAGATTTATCAATCATACTAAGACACTGTTATAGCTAGCTGAAGGAAGTTTTTATCACCTTCCCTAGCCAGTATGTCTTTCTGGTCTCTCTGGTGACCCCCTGGGGTCAGTAAGCAACCTGTTAGGAGATATCTTCTATTCGTCCCGAGAAGACATTTACAACACAATACAATAGATCAAATACAGTACTACTTAATATAGTTTTTATGGATGCAGAGAGGAAGGGGATACAATATGCTTTCCTGAAGCATTCTCTGCCTGACTTATCAAAGAGCTTGGTTACCTTGACACATAGCAGAGTTCCTGCTGTGAAGGGGGCTGTTAGAATGACCTTTTCACACAGGATTTATACATAACCACACACAGGGCATTTGCAGAGATTGATCAATACAATATTATTTGCAGTTATGCACATTCTGGCATCAGAATGGCATCCAATCATGACAATGCCGCATTCCTTCGCCCCTCAAGGTCTTAAACTGCGTTCTGAATAGAACGCAGTTTAAGACCTTGCACATACACGTACCGGAGTACGCGCATGCGCAGATGTGCAGAAATCACTTCATAGCGAGTTTTGCACATCAGCAACCGGGTCTGAATTGGTTCAGCTATGTGCTCCCTTAATAGTGACAATATTTAATTGTGCAAAAAGCGTATCATACACACTGAGACCTATAATAAAGAATCAAAAGCCAGAATTATATGTATGTTACAGAAGGAATGTTGAATGCACGTGTCCCTTATCTGTGAATGTTTTATTCATATGCAGTGGGTCACAACCTTAATAATATGTAATTAAGGAAACAACGGGGGATTGTGTCAGAAAAGGAATAGTATTAAGTAATCTCTCTTCATATACATTTCATGTATAATATTGCACCTGTGTGTTATGGATACTTAATGTAATTGTATATACACCGCTGCTGACCCGTATTCATTAATACGATCTTTTATATATCCTATATGCTATACCGTACCTGTGTGTACTGGATACTTAGTGTAATTTCACACACACCGCTGTGGACCTGTATTTATTAGCACAATCTTTTTCATCTATACTAAGTGCAAGACATCTGCATATACAAATATCTTAATATGGGTGGCAACATTTAAGAAGCCACTAACGTATTGTGTATAAATATAATTTAACACTACTTAGTATTGGAGACAATTGCTGTCTATCCACATTATATTAGCAATACAGAAAGCAGGGGTGTAGACTTCTCCTGTACAACCATTAAATATATTTTCTTGCATGAAGAATGATATATTATGAGTACGGTCAGTGAATATCAAACACTACTGTGAGATATTAAATTGATATAATTTAACACGGTGCAATAAGATAAATAATTATTGATCACTGACACCTTATGAGAGATACTAATTTATCATTTTCGTTGCAGATCTATTGTATATATCTCTGTAAATGCATCATAAAAAGCAGCAGCAGATATTTAAGGCTGCTGTGATTAATTACGTAAATACAATCAGATAGAGGACAGTGAAACAGTTCTTTATTGTGAACCAATAGTATACTGTCATTCCCAGAGGGATCCGGTCTGAAGATGTCAGTGTCTAGGTCGACAATGTTTAGGTCGACCACTATAGGTCGACAGTCACTAGGTCGACATGGATGGAAGGTCGACAGGGTTTCTAGGTCGACATGTGCTAGGTCGACAGGTCTAAAGGTCGACATGAGTTTTTCACATTTTTTCCTTTTTTTGAATTTTTTCATACGTAACGATCCACGTGGACTACGATTGGAACGGTAAAGTGTGCCGAGCGAAGCGGTAGCGGAGCGAAGGCACCATGCGAGGGGACGCGGTGCACTAATTTGGGATCCCGGTCACTCTACGAAGAAAACGACACAAAAAATAAATAAAAATCCTCATGTCGACCTTTAGACCTGTCGACCTAGCACATGTCGACCTAGAAACCCTGTCGACCTTCCATCCATGTCGACCTAGTGACTGTCGACCTATACATTGTCGACCTAGACACTGTCGATTTGATGAACCACACCCTTCCCAGACACATCCCTGGTCTCTCTATGCCTGAGTAACCTATAATCAGGCAAGTCTATTTGTATTGTGATACATTTTAAAATCTACGGCATGAGTCATACATTCAACAACAATGTTGCATTTATTTCTTAACTCATAACATCAGAAATTATCTACCACATCTATAACCTGATAAGCAGAAGTGGAGATTGAGTGTTACATTGACTGATAATTATGGTTACTATTTGATGTAACAGGCTGTGACTCACCAATAAAGTAACATATTTCCCCCTGTCACACTACATAGGCATTAGTAAACACATAAATTGTAGGTTTCTCACAAATTTAGCACTGACACAGTGCTGTATAAACATTTGTATGTGTATGCATCCTTGCAAGCAACACTAGAAAATATATAAAGGGAGAAAACACATTAGCTTTGTTTTAAATCTTTATTCACATATTATTTACTTTGTCACTTTTTCTTTTTCCCCCCCGTCATTTTAATTTTAATATTTCGCTCTATCATTAATAAAGGACAATTGAGTCCCATGTAAACAGAAATACATTCTATACATTGATTTAGGTTATTGGGCAATTAAGCCTTTATTGAATATTACTACTGTGGATATACATTTTTGGTAATATTACTCTGTGGATATAGATTTTTGGTAATATTACTCATATTAAAATTTGTTAGTTGGGTGAGTGCACCTAAATTGTATCTGGTTTCTTTCCCTTTTCCCCTTTCTATGGGGATTTGATTCTATATTCCTATTCAAACCAGTAGGTAGCACCTTTGTGAGCCTTTAAACTTTCTCACACACACGCATATATATATATATATATATATATATATATACTGTATACCAAGGTAAGTGAAGTGGCACTCACTATACAATAAATGTCATCTGCTGGGGTGTCGCAGTTCCAGGGAAAAACTTGTGTCCACAAGGTCCCATATTATATCCAATTGTAAAGAAGGCACTCACCAGACTGATATTGAAATGCAAAAAGACGTTTATCGAATCTCACATAAGCGACTTAATCATGGTTGGTCGACGTTTCGGTCCCAAGCCGGACCTTTTTCCAGACCAGTGTGTACAATCGTCAGAATCACAGAACCAAATGACCCTCAGTGTGGAACTCTAAATACCCCACCAGAGCCCGCCCATCAGTGCAATCACCAATCATGGTCATTTAAATTAGATATGGTTACATGCTCATTCCACACACATGGATCACATCATTGTGCATATCTGCACATCACTCACAAAAGTGTCACATATGTATAATATATGAATACTGTATAAGTACTATCACACCGCTCACCTCTTACCAGCAAAGAACACAGCTGCGGGTGGAGCGCACGCCGTCGGTGACCCGCATAGGACTTCCGCCCTCATTCAGTCAAAGATAGTAACTTCCGGCCCCGTGGTTCAACACTGAATACTCAGTGGAACGCACGTCGCGGGTGAACCGCAAGATGCTTCCGCCTCCAAAGATGATGTCATTAAGGGGAGTCAAGACAGATACCGGAGCGTAGCTCAAAAAGAGCTAAAACGTAACAAAAACTGGCATCATTGATAAATATAAGTCAAAATGAAAATAACATGAGCATGATGACGTGTGTGGTTGTATATTAGTGGCATGAACCCTGAAAATTTTTTTTTTCAAGTAGGGCAGCTTAGGTAGGTATAAGGAGCTCCACACCGGACAAGTACTGCATAATAGAAACCCGATATTCCACAAACATACATATAAAGACGGTATCTATAGAGACTTACTATAGAAAACTTAACAAATAACATAATTAAAACCTAATGCTCAGACTGAAGCACTGGAACGCCATGTTGGACACCCAAAAATGCAAATTATGCAAAAAGTGCAAAAAAGTGCAAAAAAGGGGGGCTGTATCCACAATATATAATGTTTAAAGAAAAACACTTAGATGGTTCTGTTCATTCAGCCCTCTTGGAGATACTGTTCCCAAATAGTGTATCCAATAAGCCTCTCTTTTTAGTAATAATACACCTCTGTCGCCCCCCCGTAGGGGTGGTGGAATCCAATCAATGATCATATGCCGCAATGTCACTACTTGGTGTTTCATCTGCATAAAATGAAGTGCCACTGGTTTATCAGTCTTGCCACTGGTGAGTGCCAACTGTATTGAGGATCTATGTTGGTTGATCCGTTCGCGGTAAGTCCTGATGGTTTTCCCCACGTACATTTTTCCACAGGGGCATGTGAGATAGTAGACGACATGATCCATCAGACATGTTAAATGGTGTCGTAGCTCAATTTTGGTGCCATACAGTGGGTGATTAAAGAACCGTCCAGTTATCATAGCTCTGCAGGTCATGCATTTTAGGCACTTGAAGCATCCTGGGTTTATATTCAACCAGGTAGTGCCAGATGTCATCGATGGTCGCATGGTTGGTCTCATCAGCATGTCCTTCAAGTTGGCACCTCTTTGCACGCTTAATAGAGGAGGTCGACTGCCGACTTTTTTGAATTTGGGATCAGTGCTGATCATAGACCAGTTTTTCTTTATTGTTCTCTCCACAGTGTGTAGGCCAGTATTGCAACTGGTCTTGAATATAATACGATCACGGTTCTTGATTTTGCTGTTAGACTTGTTCATATGTAGTCTCCGTGCTTTAACCAGACATCTATCCACCACTGTGGCTGTGTACCCACGTTCAATAAAGCGCTGTCTGCATTCACGTAGTTGTATGTCGGCATTGGTGCCATTGGAGTTGTTTCTTAATACCCTAAGGAATTGAGAGACGGGTAAATTAGACTTTAGCCTATCTGGATGATGGCTAGAGGCCCATAGTAGGGTGTTCCGGTCTGTGGACTTACGGTATAGGGTGTATTCCAAGACAGATGGTAAAGACGGATCCTTGTAAATAGTAACGTCCAAAAAATTAATACTGGACTCACTCAATGTGGCCGTTAATTTAATTGGACTATTGAGAGCATTCAGGGTGTCCACCATGGCATAAAACAATTCGGCGGAGCCCCGCCAGACAATAAAGAGATCATCGATATATCTCTTATAGCATACAATATGCTCGGCATAATTGCACAAAATATTTTCATGTTCATACTTTGCCATGTACAGATTGGCGAACCCCGGGGCCAAATTCGAGCCCATAGCGGTGCCCGCCAACTGCACATAGTAATCATCCTGGTATTGGAAGTAGTTATCAGTAAGTACTAGTTTAATCAGACTCAAAATGAATTCAATAGGAGGACCCTCGTAAGGACCCTTAATCAGTGCTTCCCTTACGGCAGCAATCCCCTCCTCATGGGGAATAACAGTGTACAATGATGTTACGTCAAGAGTAGCTAGCAAACAAGAGGTTACATCATCAGTAATGAGAGCCAACACTCCCAAGAGATCGCTGGTATCACGAATATAGCTGTCCATCACCCTCACACATGGTTGAAGGAAATGGTCAACAAATCGTGCCAGTGGTTGTAACAGGGATCCTTGTGCCGATATTATAGGTCTCCCTGGGGGTCTTGTCAGGGATTTATGCACCTTGGGCAGGGTATAGATGATGGGACAGATGGGGTGAGACACCGATAGGTAATCATAGACATCATCATTGATCCATGCATATTGTAGTGCCTGAACCAGTAGGTCATCAACCTCCTTTTTGAATCGGGGAGTCGGATTGTGGGCGATCTTAGCATAGGTGTTAATGTCAGATAATTGTGTTTTAATTTCAGAATCATAGTCAGTGAAGTCCTGAAGGACTACCGCTCCTCCCTTATCTGCATTCCTAATTACCAAATTAGTGTTTTGTTTCAAGTGTCTTAATGCTTGCCATTCAGACTTAGATAAATTAGAGTAGCCTCCGCTGCACCTGTTGTGTTGTAGTACCTCGCTGTCAATTACCTGTAAAAAGGTTTTTAAACTGGCGTTGTTGGAAACCGGGTCAAATTTACTGGTGTTTCTAAACATCGCAAGCGGCCTTATTTCAGGCTGCGGCTGGTTATTGATAAATTTATTATCAAAGAATTCCCTGAGACGTAATTGGCGTCCCATCCTGTATCTTTCAATGGACCAATTAAATGACTTGAAGTTACAGGTCGGGACAAAAGAAAGCCCCTTGCTCAATAGTGAGGTTTCAGCCTCAGATAGTATATGCGAGGATAAATTAAATATTAAGTTCGGGAACCTCTCCCTCCTCGTCCCCGTGTTTTTGATCCTCCCACTCCGCGGGTGGGGTCGCCTGTGGCGACTTTGGCTCTCCGAGCTCTGGTGCCTGGTCCTAAAAAAGAGGATGAAGCCCCCGTCCCGGATGGTGGTATGCTATCAGTAAATTCAGAGTCAGAAGAGGAATATCCCTGTGGATGACTAAACCTCTGCTGTCTATGATTGTATCTGTTCTGTCGGTTACGTCGCCACCTGGTGGATTGATCATCACCAGATAACCACTTGTATACCGAATGTTGCTGATAATCAGCTTCCACAGTCTCCCATTTTTTTCTCTTGAATGCTAACAAGTCAGTACGGTATTTATCAATTTGTGACTTGATTTTATCTAACCAGTTCTCTGACTTGTCAGCCTTCAAACTAGAGGTGTATTCCCGTTCAAAGGTATCGATATCGCTCTTTACTTTTTTAAGCTCAGTCCCTACTTCCTCTACCACAAGTATAAGCAAGTCAGATGAACATTTGTTCAATATTCCACACCATTTTTGCATTTCAATATCAGTCTGGTGAGTGCCTTCTTTACAATTGGATATATATATATATATATATATATATATATATATATGTGTGTGTGAATCCCTAAAATCAGGGTTAACTAGACATTATACATGGCACCCCAACTTTGTAACATATATTACAAATATTTATCTTGGTGCGGGTTACCCCCCAGGCCTGGCGGGAGCTTTTCTTAGCTTGACCAGGATTGGAATCTCTAGGGTCTGAATCGACCCCAGTATTTTATATTGTTAGACATTTTAATAATGTGTATTTTGTGCTTTAGGATGCATGGACTGGTTCCCAAACTGCGTCCTCAGGGCCACCAAACAGACCATGTTAAAAAGGTATCAGGAATATCTTTAAAACCTGGGGCCTTGTAAATGACTGCCCCTTTCAAAAAACATCCGACTTTGGCCTGCATCCCGCACTACTGCTGAACTCGGATGCTGTTACATCCGGCCCCTGGTCTGTTAAGTCGCCTTGTGTACACAGTTTGGTTAACCGTAGGTATACATTTCAGATTTTATGCGTAGATTTAAAATGTTTATATGCAACTATTCCTCAAGGGATGCTCCAAAGAGATATTACAAACTTTTATAACGTTTATTGTGTGAAAGAAGTTTTGTTATGTTTTTAAGTAAAGGAACATATTAATTTTGGGAAAAAATAAACCCAAAAACTTTTCTCAAAGACTAATTTGTTGTTTATTCTTTTACACCATTGAGGGAAGGTTTGCTGCAATGGTGGCCCGGATGATCTCGGCACTGTCATCATGCTCCCACCCACATAACCTTCAATGCTTCCCTATCTAATTACATCCTCTCTGTACAGTACACACAAAATCTCACATATTTTGTCTTTCTTTACTCTCACACCCCCCTGCCCATAGGCGTGCGCACGGGGGGTGCCTGGTGCGCACAGGCACCCCCTAATGTCCGGCACCCCCCGAACGCCTGCAGCAGAGTGATCACATGCTGCTCATGTTCCTCCTCCCTCCCCCGCTGCGACCGCCGTGCCCGCTGTGGCCACCGCACAGTCAGTAGTCAGAACTGACTGTGACTGACCGGCGGCTGCACTTGGTGACAGTGGATGCGATGCGGTGCACTGAAGTACAAAGCTTCGCCCCGCGTCGCAATGTGACATCACGCCGCCCGCCCTCTCTCTCTCCCTCTCTCTATTGCGTGCCACTGCTACCACAGCCGCACAGCACGGCGTTCCTCTAGACGCTACCCACTCCTCTGTAGTGGAGTCGAGGACGAGGACCCGGAGGCAAATTCAGCTCAACACAGACTCTTCAGAGACTGCCACGCTCAGCTCAGTCAGTGACTAAAGTAAGAAAACCACTGATGTGCTGCAGCTGAGCCTGTTCCTGTTTTTATTTTATATATACTGTACATGAAGTTGCCCCCCCCCCCCCCCCCACAAAAAAAAATGTTAAAAAAAATAAACAAATCTGTAAGTGTACTCAGGGAAAAAAACTTAACGAACAGAAAAGAAGGGTTATAAAAATATATTAGCTCAGCCTAGCTCTTAGTAGTTTCCTGAGAGGGGTTTTAAGGGTATCTGGCACTGGGGCATACCATGTGGCATAATGTGAATTTGACTAATACCACGTGGCGTAATGTGAATGTGGTTCATATCGTGTGGTGTAATGTGAATTTGGCGCATACTGTGTGGCGTTATGTAAATTTGTCTCATACCGTGTGGCGTAATGTGAATTTCAGCTCATACTGTGTGGTGTATTGTGAATTTACGCTCATACTGTGTGGAATAATGTGAATTTCAGCTTATACTGGGCCAGATGTACTAAGCCTGAAAAGTGATAAATATCACAGTGATAAAGTACCAGCCAATCGGCTCCTAACTGTCATTTTTCAAACACAGCCTATAATATGGCAGTTAGGTGCCGATTGGCTGGTACTTTATCACAGTGATATTTATCACTTTTCAGGCTTAGTACATCTCCCCCACTGTGTGGTATAATGTGAATTTCAGCTTATTCTGTGTGGCATAATGTGAGTTTACGCTCATACTGTGTGGCATAATATAAATTTCGGCTCATGCTGTGGGGCGTAATGTCAATTCCAGCTCATACCGTGTGGGGTAATGTGAACTTCAGCTCATAACGTGTGGCATAATGTGACTTTCAGCTCATACCGTGTGGCGTAATGTGAATTTCAGCTCATACCTTGTGGTGTAATGTGAACTTCAGCTCATACCGTGTGGCATAATGTGAATTTATGCTCATACCGTGTGGCGTAATGTGAATTTATGCTCATACTGTGTGGCATAATGTGAATTTCAACTCATACTGTGTGGTGTAATGTGAATAAGGGGTAACTGGTGAGCATGGGGACCTGTGTCCTGTGGACGAGGAGTAGTGGCATAGAAAGAGGCAGATGTGGCTCTAATTGCACATGTGTACATTTTTAACTGTACTTGTGTTATATTAAAACTCAAACGTTCACCCCCCTAAATCTCCCGTACTTTTCTGAGTGTCCCACTCAAAATCAGTGTGTTGGTGCTGGGCGGTGCAAGGGTTGGTGGGGGTGGAATGTATATGCACCTAGGCCCACCACTCTCTAGTTCCACCTCTGGGTCAGGGATAGTTTGGGGAAGTGAAAGCAGCAATAGGGTGCAGCGGCAGCTAGGACTAAGGGTTATTTATTATTTATTAGCAGTTTCTTATATAGCGCAGCATATTCCGTTGCGCTTTACAATTAGAACAACAGTAATACCCCTTTCACATCACAGCATAATAGAACAAAACTGGGTAAAAACAAACATATAGGAGGTAGGAAGCCATAGCGAGCAGTCAGTACCAGCCGGTGGTCGCACTATTATGTTTTATTTTATTTCTCTGGGGTGTATTATATTTACTTTATTAGGAACTAGGGAGAAATTAGTTTACGCCATGTGATTTTACTGAGGGAATGTGAAATAGTGATAGACACGCCCCTGGGCGGTGCTAGATACACCCAAAAGGCGGCGCTAGACATGCCTAAAAGGCGGTGCTAGACACGCCCCTCCGGTGGTGCACCCTCTAATAACATTAGCTGCGCACGCCGATGCTCCTGCCCCTTGGCCACCATCGCTGGGTGATCATATCATACAACCCATTAAGAACCTTTGCAGTCTGGTGGACCATTATTGAATAGGTAGCATATATCCATGCCTAGTTCCCTGTGGATTGTAAGCTTGCGAGCAGGGCCTTCCTACCTCTGTCTGTCTGTTTTTGCCCAGTTTTGTTCTATTACTATTGTTCTAATTGTAAAGCGCAACGGAATATGCTGGGCTATATAAGAAACTGTTAATAATAATAATAAAATAATATGATGCTCCACATCATAGCCTGCTGCATCACTTATTGGAGTGGCCCCCACCTCAGTGTCCTGCACATTCCACTCTGGGAAGAAGTGGTGCTTTTGGAGTTCACAAATGTTATGTAGAATGCTGATACATGGGGTATTAATTTTAAGTCCATATCATTCCTCTTCATGAGACAGCAGCAACATCCTTTTAAAATGACCAATAGCGTTTTCAAAAACCATCCTTAAAGAATTTAGGGTGTGGGTGTAGCTGACCATTTCTGGTGACAATATATATGTTGGGTGTAACCCTTCATCGGTCAATGTTGCAAAGGGTATGACACTTCACCAATTATGTAGACTCGGATCTCCACCCCATATATGGTCACTGATTTCTAAAAAAAACTATTGGCACTTTATAATACAGAGGAGGCGTAAGTGTATTCACAATGGGTTCATGTAGGTGAGCAAAATGTCACATGGAAATATGTAATTCACTACAATATATATATATGTTTGCAAATAATACCTGGGTCTATCACATATTCTGCAGCGCTTCACACATAATATTTTGCTCATTTACAAGATTTACTTTAACACACAAAATATAATTAGAATGTCCATTTGGGGTATAGACACCAATTCTCCCAAGGCTTGGTAATGCTGACGTGGAGGACATGTTTCAACAGGTAAGTGTAAAAATAATGTTAACCATCAAACTACTACACTGATACTTCTGGCAACTAGGGGGAGGGGGACATTACAAGGCCTGTACATAACCTCCTTTAACGGGATATAGTCATTATCCCAGCAGTCTGGATCCTGGCGGTCAGCATGCCGACGCCGGGATCCCAGTCGCCAGAATGCCGGTAGAAGGCAGAGGACTATTCCAACTCGTGGGTGTCCACGACACCCATAGCGTGGGAACAGAACCTGTGGCGAACATTGCGAGCCACTGAGCCCACCTGGGGCTTCGCTGCGCTTGCCACCCTGCCGGTATGCTGATCACCGGGATACCGCCAGCTGGTCACCCATACCCAATGCACTTTGGGGGTAATTCAGAGCTGATCATAGCAGCAAATTTGTTACCAGTTGGGCAAAACCATGTGCACTGCAGGGGGGGGAGGGGGGGGGGGGGGAGATATAACATTTGCAGAGAGAGTTAGATTTGGGTGGGTTATTTTGTTTCTGTGCAGGGTAAATACTGGCTGCTTTATTTTTACACTGCAATTAAAATTTCAGTTTGAACACACCCCACCCAAATCTAACTCTCTCTGCATATGTTATATCTGCCCCCCCCTGCAGTGCACATGGTTTTGCCCAACTTCTAACAAATTTGCTGCTGCGATCAACTCTGAATTAGGCCAATTAACACATGTAAATAGGTTTATGGGAGTTAAAGGAAAACAGGACAATATATTTGTACCTCTCTTGGGAAGAGTCACCCCACTTTTCTACTGCAATGTCATACAGGTCCGAGTTACATTGAAACATAGAATCTGACGGCAGATAAGAACCAATTGGCCCATCTAGTGTGCCCCTTTTTTATCCTTTAGGTAATCTCAACCCTTTTTGAACCTTAATTCTTTGTAAGGATATTCATATGCCTATCCCAAGCATGTTTAAATTGCTCTACATTCTTAGTCTCTACCACCTCTGATGGGAGACTATTCCACTTATCCACTACCCTTTCTGTGAAGTAATTTTTCCTTACATTTCCCCTGAACCTGCCTCCCTCCAGTTGTAGTGTATGTCCTCGAGTTCTAATTCTTCTATTGCTTTGAAGAATGTTTCCCTCCTGAACTTGTTAAGACCCTTGGCATATTTGAAAGTTTGTATCATGTCCCCCTTTCCCTTCTCTCCTCTAAACTATACATGCTAAGATCTTTTAGTCTTTCCCGGGTAAGTTTTGTGATGTACAGGGGCGTCAGAATAGGGGGGGCAAGGGGGCAGCTCGCTCCCCCCAAACATGAGAGAGGCGCCTCTGCAAAGCAGGGAGGCGCTCTCCCTGCTTTGCTACTCTGCAGCTGCCGATTGCCGCTGTGCCTGTCACAATGCATGACAGGCAGCAGCGCTGGCAGCACAGGGATGGGAGGAGGGGTTAGCTTGTACTCACTGAGAGCAGCAGCAGGGGAAGTCCCTGCAACTCACTGCGGTGCCTCGTCTCCTCCCCTCCCTGGTATCAGCAATAAGGTCAGAAGAACATGTGCCGAGCAGTGATTGGAGGAGCTCGGCACATGCTGATTAGAAGAGCCCCTGATTGGAGGAGCTGTCACATGCTCCTCTGACCCCTGGAACACGGAGGATGTCACACAGCATGGCCCTTGTCTAAATGTGAGTAATGTATTCAACCTGACTCCTCTGTCTCCATAGCTCCTGCCTGTCTCTGCCACCCTCTCTATGCAGCTGCTGTCTCTCTCTCTCTCTCTCTCTCTGACTGCTACATGGTTTTCTCTCTGTCAAGCATCTGCCTCCCCTCCTGTCTCTCTGCCCAGCATCTGCCACCCCTCTCCGCAGCATCTGTTCCCCCCTCTCTCTGCTCATCATCTGTCCCCCTCTCTGCAGCATCTGTCCCCCCTTCTCTCTGCCCAGCATCTACTCCCCCTCTTTCTGACCATCATCTGCCCCCCCTCTCTGCAGCATCTGTGCCCCCTTCTCTCTGCCCAGCATCTACTCCCCCTCTTTCTGACCATCATCTGCCCCCCTCTCTGCAGCATCTGTCCCCCCTTCTCTCTGCCCAGCATCTGCTCCCCCTCTTTCTGCCCATCATCTGCCCCCCTCTCCGCAGCATCTGCCTCCCCTCTCTCTGCCCAGCATCTGCCCCCTCTCCGCAGCATCTGTCCCCCCTCTCTCTGCCCATCATCTGTCCTCTCCACAGCATCTGTCCCCCCTTCTCTCTGCCCAGCATCTTGCCCCCCTCTTTCTGCCCCCTCTCCGCAGCATCTGTCCCCCCTCTCCGCAGCATCTGTCCCCCCTCTCTCTGCCAATCATCTGCCCCCCTCTCCGCAGCATCTGTCCCCACTCTCTCTGACCAGCATCTGCCTCCCCTCTCTCTGCCCGTCATCTGTCCCCCTCTCTGCAGCATTTGTCCCCCCCTTCTCTCTGCGCAGCATCTGCCCCCTCTCCACAGCATCTGTCCCCCCTCTCTCTGCCAATCATCTGCCCCCCTCTTCGCAGCATCTGTCCCCCCTCTCTCTGCCCAGCATCTGCTCCCCCTCTTTCTGCCCATCATCTGCCCCCCTCTCCGCAGCATCTGTCCACCCCTCTTTCTGCCCATCATCTATCCTCCTTTCCGCAGCATCTGTCCCCCCCCTCTCCCTGTCCATCATCTGTCCCCCTCTCTGCAGCATTTGTCCCCCCCCTTCTCTCTGCCCAGCATCTGCTCCCCCTCTTTCTGCCCATCATCTGCCCCCCCTCTCCACAGCATCTGTCCCTCCTCTCTCTGCCCAGCATCTGCCCCCCTCTCCGCAGCATCTGTCCCCCCTCTCTCTGCCCAGCATCCACTCCCCCTCTTTCTGCCCATCATCTGCCCCCTCTCCGCAGCATCTGTCCCCCCTCTCTGCCCAGCATCTGCTCCCCCTCTTTCTGCCCATCATCTGCCCCCTCTCCGCAGCATCTGTCCCCCCTCTCTGCCCAGCATCTGCCCCCCTCTCCACAGCATCTGTCCCCACTCTCTCTGCCCATCATCTGTTCCCCTCTCCGCAGCATCTGTCCCCCCTTCTCTGTGCCCAGTATCTGCTCCCCCACTTTCTGCACATCATCTGCCCCCCTCTCCGCAGCATCTGTCCCCCCTCCCTCTGACCAGCATCTGCCTCCGCTCTCTCTGCCCATCATCTGCCCCCCTCCCCGCAGCATCTGTCCACCCCTCTTTCTGCCCATCATCTATCCTCCTCTCCGCAGCATCTGTCCCCCCCCCTCTGTCCATCATCTGTCCCCCTCTCCGCAGCATTTGTCCCCCCTTCTCTCTGCCCAGCATCTGCTCCCCCTCTCCAACATTTGTCCCCCCTTCTCTCTGCCCAGCATCTGCTCTCCTCTTTTTGCCCATCATCTGCCCCCCCCTCTCCACAGCATCTGTCCCCCCTCTCTCTGCCCAGCATCTGCCACCCTCTCCGCAGCATTTGTCCTCCTCTCTCTGCCCATCATCTGTCCTCCTCTCCGCAGCATCTGTCCCCCCTCTCTCTGCCCAGCATCAGTCCCCCTCTCAGCAGCATTTGTCCCCCCCCTTCTCTCTGCCCAGCATCTGCTCCCCCTCTTTCTGCCCATCATCTGCCCCCCTCTCCGCAGCATCTGTCCCCCCTCTCTCTGCCCAGCATCTGTTCCCCCTCTCTCTGCCCATCATCTGTCCTCTCCACAGCATCTGTCCCCCCCCTCTCCCTGCCCATCATCTGCCCCCCTCTCCGCAGCATCTGTCCCCCCTCTCTCTGCCCAACATCTGCCTCCCCTCCTCTCTCTCTGCCTGGCATCTGCCTCCCGCTGATAGTGCTCCTGTATACCAGCGCCTCTGCCCCTGCTCACGCCGGCACTGGGAGCGCTGTGGTTGGATACCTGCCGCGCAGCGGCGGAACTACTGCACCGGGGCCCAAAGCAACACAGGGGCCCACAGCAGTAGTATGAACAGTACTAATAATGAGTCAAACTGACTCATTATAGTACTCCAAGTACGCAGCCGGCTGCAGGACATGACAAAGAGGAAGGAGGCGGTCCGGGGGCTTCTGTTTCCTTCCATCCCCTCCTCTCTCCTCTGACCTCCTCCGCTGGTGCTGACACAGTGCTGCTTCTGGCTGAGGTCTGACTGTGACATCTGATCTCATGACGTCCCCAGTGCAGAAAATTGAGGAGAGGACGCCCACTGCAAGGTACCCGCTTTTGCAAGTTTGGCAATATACCAGAAAGCAGCCAGTGCTTACCAAGCACTATGAGATATTAACTTATGTACTGTATGTGGGGCTGAACTGTCAAGCTGACACAGAGACCAGCCAGGGTACAGTATATATTATTCAACTGCCTGCACACTGTCAGAACACCTAACGCTGCATCCCCATGCACAGAATCCGACACCTGGGAGTTATGTGTCCTAACCCTCCCCCTCTACCCCCCTAAACCTCCCTACCTGCAGCCTCACCCTAACCCTCCAATCCCCGCAGCCTAACCCTCCCTCACCGCAGTCGAACCCTAACCCCCCGCCCCTCTTTAGTGCCTAACCCTCCCCCCTTAGTGCCTAACCTTCCCTCCCCTCAGCCTAACCCTAACCCTCCCCCTTAGAGCCTAACCCTCCCCTCCCCGCAGACTAACCCTCCCCGGGGGTGCATAACCCTAATCCCCCCCTTCCCACGGCCTAAACCTAACCTCCCCCCCTCCCCGCAGCCTAACCTTAACACCCACTTCCCGCAGCCTAAACCTAACTCCCCCCACTTCCACACTCCACGGCTTACTTCTCCGGTTGCACATCACACAGACATCTAGGATCCGGCGTCGGGATTGTGATCCTATTTGGGATACCAACGCCAGCATTCCGAGCAGTGTCGGGATTCCGACGTAGGTATTTCAAATGCCGGGATCCAAACCAGATCCCATGTTTACCATGTTGCTGGTAATGCTAATAATCATAATGATGCACCTACACATATGCCTTTCATGTCACCCACTGTCACACTGTTCTGGGAAGCTAGGGGCGCCAAACTCAGATTATATCTTGCCCCCCCCAACCTAAAAACGTTCTGACGCCCCTGGTGATGTAGGCCATGCACCATTTTAGTTGCCCTTCTTTGTACACTCTCTAATACAATTATATCCTTCTGGATATGGTCTCCAGAACTGGACACAGTATTCCAGATGGGGCAGTACCAATGACCTATACAGTGGCATTATTACTGCTTTTTTCCTGCTACTGATTCCTCTCCCTTTGCAACCAAGCATCCCACTTGCCTTTCTCATTACTTTGTTGCATTGCTTTCATGCCTTTAAGTCACTTGAAATAGTGACTCCTAAATCCCTTTCCTCCTCAGAAGTTTCCATTATAGTACCCTTGATACTATATTTAGCCTTTGGGTTTTTGAGACCCAAGTGCATTATTTTACATTTTTTTGACATTAAACTGTAGTTGCCATGTTCTTGACCATTTCTCAAGCCTACCTAGGTCATCAATCATTTGTTTTACCCCTCCTGGTGTGTCTACCCTGTTGCATATCTTTGTATCCTCTGCAAAAAGGCATACTTTCCCTGCAATACCATGTGCAATGTCACTAACAAAAATATTAAAGAGAACTGGTCCAAGTACAGATTCCTGGGGTACTCAACTGGTAACATTTCCCTCCATAGATTGCACTCCATTTACTACAACTGTCAGTTTCCTATTCTGCAACCAGGTTCTTATCCATTTAACTGTTTTATAATCTACCCCATGCTTTCAAGTTTATTTAGCAATCTGCGATGTGGGACAGTGTCAAATGTCTTACTAAAGCCTAGATATGCTACATCTACAGCTCCCCCTTGATTTATTATTTTCATCACAGAGTCAAAAAAGTCAATAAGATTTGTTTGACATAATCTCCCACCAGTAAATCCATGCTGTTTTGGATCCTGAAAGTTGTTTGATTTAAGATATTCCACAACTCTTTCTTTTAATAGTTTTTCCATTGCTTTCCCTACTACTGATGTAAGGCTTACTGGTCTGTAGTTACTAGCTTCTTCCTAGCTTCCACTTTTGTGCAGTGGAAATACATTCGCTCTTTTCCAGACCTCTGGAATGGCACCTGTATTTAGTGACTGGTTAAATAATTCTATCAAAGGTGTCACCAACACATCTTTTAGCTCTTTAATTATCCTTGGGTGTATCCCATCTGGCCAATTGATTTATCCACTTTTAGTTTTGAATGTTCTATTAGGACCTTCTCCTCTGTAAATGTACTTTCATCTACCTTATTTTTATGAATGTCCTTGCAACTTAACTGTGGCCCCTTCCCTTCTCCTTCTGTAGAAAATACTGAGCAAAAATAATTATTTAGGTGATCTGGTATTGCCTTGTCTCCCTCCACCAAATGCTCACTCTCTGCCTTAAGTCTTATTATTCCTCCATTTGATCTTCTCCTTTCACTTATATACTTAAAAAAAGTTTTGGTCCCTTTATCTACTGACTGGGCCATTTTCTCCTCAGCTTCTGCCTTTGCACGTCTGATCACTTTCTTAGCATCCTGCCATCTGTCGATATATACCTCCATGTCGTTATTATTTTGAGTCTGTTTGTATTTCCAAAAAGCCATCTATTTTACTTTCATACTAGTTGAAACTTGTGTGTGAACCTGTTAGGGTCTCCTGCTCTGTGCTGCCACGTCGTCATGGCAACCGGGAGACAAGTGCTAGCGGAGTAACCTGAGCGTAGCTGATACTCCGGTTCGGGTCTTTTGCTGTGCAGTGGTTACAGGCTCTGTGCACGGCAGGGGATCCGGTGCTGGTTTTTGTGCTCACAGTCTGTGAGGTCTGAGTGGGGCGTGGACAGCACCTGCTATATAAACCCTCTTCTCAGGTTAGCCAGATGCTGCTGAATCTTTGTTGGTTAGTCAGTTCCTGAAAGCTAGCTAGTACTGTGTAAACTTTGTATTTGTTTGTTGCTTACTGCAAATAGGCCTTGGGATTTGGTATTACACTCTGCCAATCCAGACCTAGCAGTAAGAGTGGAGTCAGTCGTTTAACCTGCTGGGGTTCTTTTGCTACTCTGTGAACCTAGCAAGTCTGCGGCTGTATTCTCAGACTTGCCTGCCAAAATCCTTTCTCACTGTGCAAGGTGTTCAGGTGTCAGTTTAGTGGCAGTAAACTGAACCAGTGCACTGCAAGTGAGGACTAGGATTGTGGAGACTCTCCTTGTGTCTATTATTCCATCTCTGACCAAGGAGTTTACTGCCACACCCGTTGGTAACCCTTTAGGGTTTTGCTGTTGCCCTTAGCAACAGCATTTCGGGTTCTCTACGTATTAAATCACTGCATCTCGCTTCTTTCCATCTGAGCATTCCTAATACTAGGGAGACACCCAGTTTCTTAGCCTTTGGGCTTCTCTGTTCACTTTGTGTTTATTTTGTTACCCTATCACCTTCTGTGTATGTAATGTCATATTCCCCAGTCTGTCTGTGACTTCATTTGTTTTGCATCCCTCACCGTTCAGACACCAGTACATTCCTGCTGGCACTGGTGTGCATAACATATTCAGCAACCCAATACTCCTGTTGAAATTTTGTGGGAATATGGAGCATACCCCTCAAAATACTTTGCAACAGGTGGTCGATCAGGTGCAGGTCCTGACTTGACAATTTAATGATTTGTCCATTAAAATGCACACCTCGCAGGCCGCTGGCGGAGCTCCCGCAGCAGCAGTACCTTCAGGGGTTAAGGAGCCGAAAGTAAATCTCCCGGATCGTTTTTCTGGAGATCGCTCGCAGTTCTTTTGTTTCAAGGAGAGCTGCAAGCTATATTTCCAGCTTAGGCCTCAGTCTTCTGGGTCGGAGATTCAGCGGGTGGGCATAGTGATTTCCTTGCTACAAGGAGACCCACAGGTCTGGGCATATGGGTTGCAGCCTGACTGTCCGTCGCTTAAAAGTGTTGATGCTTTTTTTACGGCACTGGGCATGTTGTATGATGATCCTGACAAGACGGCCTCAGCCGAGGCTCAGATTTCGATCCTTAAGCAAGGGCGAAGGCCAGTTGAGGTTTATTGTACGGAGTTTCGGAAGTTGGCCCATGATACCCAGTGGAATGACCCAGCCCCGAGACACCAGTGCCGAAGAGGTCTTTCTAACCAGTTAAAAGACCAACTGCTACAATATCCCTTGCCTGATAGCTTGGATCAGCTCATGCAGTTATCCATTCGGGTGGATAGACGGCTGAGAGAGCGCAGGCTTGAAAGGGAGACCGAGGTTTCCTTCTTTCCAAAGGGAACCTCAGACTCTGAGGAATTTTCCGAGGAGCCTATGCAGATTGGGGCTACCCGCCTCTCCTCGCGTGAGAAGACGCGGGGGAGACAGCAGGGGTTATGTTTGTACTGTGGGAATAAAGGTCATGTGGTAGTATCATGCCCAGAAAAGCCGGAAAACTTCAGGGCCTGAGGGTGATGGGAAATATCCTGTCAGGTCAGAAGTCGGAATTTCCCAAGAAGACTTTTATCATTCCGGTGACCTTGAAGATCCTCGGTCAAACTGTCAAGACTGAGGCCTTTGTGGACAGTGGGGCCGACGGGGTTTTTATGGACCGCCAATTCGCCCTGAAACACTCGGTTCCCTTGGTACCCTTGGCATCGGAAATTGAGATTTGTGGGTTAAACGGGGAACCATTATCCCAGGGTAAAATTACCTCTTGCACTAGCCAGATTTCTTTGTTTATTGGAGCCACACAATCTGAAAAATTGTCCTTTTATGTGACTGTCTGTACTTTTGCCCCATTGGTGTTGGGGTTACCCTGGTTAAGGGCCCACAATCCTCAATTTGACTGGGTCTCTGGGGAGATTCTTAGTTGGGGTACTGATTGTTTCAGGAGTTGCTTGAGCCTTCCAGTCAGGCTTTCGCAGCTAAGTTTGCCAGGATTGCCAGGATGTTATGCAGATTTTGCGGACGTGTTCTCCAAAAGAGTTGCAGAGGTACTACCTCCCCATCGCCCCTATGACTGTGCCATTGATTTGTTGCCGAATGCTAAGCTTCCCAAGAGCAGGTTGTACTCCCTGTCACGTCCTGAGACTCAGGCTATGGCAGAGTACATTCAGGAGAACTTGGCTAAGGGATTTATCAGACCTTCACAGTCTCCAGTTGGGTCAGGGTTCTTCTTCGTGGGTAAAAAGGACGGTTCGTTGCGACCCTGCATCGACTTCAGGGAATTGAACCGTATCACGATTAAAAACTCATACCCACTGCCTCTCATTTCGGTCTTGTTTGACCAGCTTCGTACTGCCACCATTTTTTCTAAGATTGACCTACGCGGTGCGTACAATCTAATCCGAATAAGAGAGGGCGATGAATGGAAGACTGCCTTTAATACCCACTCAGGGCATTATGAATATTTGGTGATGCCTTTTGGGCTCTGTAATGCCCCGGCAGTCTTCCTGGACTTCATGAACGATGTGCTCAGGGAATATTTGGATAGATTCTTAGTTGTATACTTAGATGACATCCTAATCTTCTCCCATTCCCTGGAGGAACATCGGAAGCATGTACGCTTAGTCCTCCAGAAACTCAGAGACCACCGGCTTGGGGCGAAGCTGGAGAAGTGCGAATTTGAAGTTCAGCAAATCGCATTTCTAGGATATATTATCTCCCCAGAAGGTTTCCAAATGGAGGGTTCCAAGGTACAGGCAGTCCCGGATTGGGTGCAGCCCACTAGTTTGAAGGCGCTTCAGCGTTTTCTGGGCTTTGCAAATTTTTATAGACGATTTATCGCTGGATTTTCGTCTATAGTGGCGCCCTTGGTGGCACTCACTAAGAAAGGGGCGGATGTTGCTCACTGGTCTTGTGAGGCCAAAGCGGCTTTTGCCCGTCTCAAAAGGGCATTTGTCTCGGCCAAGGTGCTGCGACACCCAGATCCAGAGCGTCCTTTTGTGGTGGAGGTGGATGCCTCTGAGATGGGTATTGGGGCAGTGCTCTCTCAGATGGGGGTGTCTGATAATCGCCTTCATCCCTGTGCTTACTTTTCCCGTAAATTTTCGCCTGCCGAGATGAATTATGACGTGGGTAACCGGGAATTGTTGGCTATTAAGGATGCACTCGAGGAGTGGAGACACTGGCTTGAGGGGGCTAAGTTTGTGGTCTCAATTCTCACCGACCATAAGAATTTGGTATATTTAGAGTCAGCGAAGCGCCTCAATGCCAGGCAGGCACGATGGGCTTTGTTTTTCGCTCGCTTTAATTTTTTGATAACATATCGCCCTGGGTCAAAAAACATCAAGGCTGATGCGCTCTCGCGGAGTTTTGCTCCAATCCAGGAGACCACCGAGGAGCCATTGCCCATTGTGTCCCCATCATGTATTAAAGTGGGCATTACCCAGGACCTCTTGTCATTAGTCCTTAGAGCACAGGAGCAGGCTCCTCCAGACCTTCCGGTAGGTCTTTTGTTTGTGCCTCCTAGGTTAAGACAGCGAGTGTTCCTGGAATTCCATGCCAAGAAGTTGGCAGGTCACCCGGGTATTGCCAGAACTCGGGAGTTGCTATCTAGGGCGGTGTGGTGGCCCTCGGTGGCTAGGGATGTGGATCAGTGGGTTCAGGCATGTGACATCTGTGCCCGAAATAAGACTCCTAGAGGGGTTCCTGTTGGCCCATTACATCCACTCTCTATTCCATCTAAGCCATGGACCCACATTTCAATGGATTTTGTGGTGGACTTGCCCAAATCCTCGGGGATGACAGCCATCTGGGTTGTCGTTGACAGGTTTTCGAAGATGGCGCACTTCGTTCCATTGGTTGGGCTGCCATCGGCCAGACGCCTGTCTGAATTATTTATGCTGCATGTTGTGCGCCTCCACGGGTTGCCACTTGATGTGGTCTCTGACCGCGGATCCCAGTTTGTGGCCAAATTCTGGAGGGCATTTTGTTCCGATCTCCAGATTTCTGTCAGCTTGTCGTCAGGCTACCATCCGCAGTCTAATGGGCAGACTGAAAGGGTGAACCAGTCCTTGGAGCAGTTCCTCAGGTGTTATGTCTGCAAGTGTCAGACTGACTGGGTGGCTCATCTGTCCATGGCGGAGTTTGCCTATAACAACGCGGCTCACTCTGCTACAGGGATCTCTCCCTTCCTTTGTGTGTATGGGCATCATCCTAAGGCCAATTCTTTTGACCCCCTGGATTCCACGCCTGGTGGTTCCTCTGTGGTTTCGGTCCTTAGAGGTATTTGGAGGAAAGTGAAGAAAGCCCTTGTGTCTGTGTCATTAGTGACCAAAAGGGTTTTTGATAAGCGGAAAAGACCCTGCAGCTTCAAATTAGGAGACTTCGTCTGGTTGTCTACCAAGAATTTGAAGTTGAGACAGCCATCTCATAAGTTAGGCCCCCGGTTCATCGGTCCTTATAAGATCACTAGGGTTATCAATCCGGTGGCATTTCAGTTAGATCTACCCCGTTCTTTGGGTATCAATAAAACATTTCATTGTTCCCTTTTAAAACGGGTGATTAGTAATCCTTCTTCCAGTGGAAGACCTTCCCCTCTTCTGATACATGGCCAGAGGGAGTTTGTTGTTGAAAGGATTCTTGACTCCAAGATGGTTCGGGGTCGGCTGTCATTTTTGGTGCACTGGAAGTGGTAGGGCCCGGAGGAGCGGTCGTGGGTACGCAGTTGTGATCTTCATGCCCCCAGACTGTTACGCTCTTTCTTCTCGCAGTTCCCCGATAAACCCGGTGGTAGGGGTTCTTTGACCCCTCGTCAGAGGGGGGGTACTGTTAGGGTCTCCTGCTCTGTGCTGCCACGTCGTCATGGCAACCGGGAGACAAGTGCTAGCGGAGTAACCTGAGCGTAGCTGATACTCCGGTTCGGGTCTTTTGCTGTGCAGTGGTTACAGGCTCTGTGCACGGCAGGGGATCCGGTGCTGGTTTTTGTGCTCACAGTCTGTGAGGTCTGAGTGGGGCGTGGACAGCACCTGCTATATAAACCCTCTTCTCAGGTTAGGCAGATGCTGCTGAATCTTTGTTGCTTAGTCAGTTCCTGAAAGCTAGCTAGTACTGTGTAAACTTTGTATTTGTTTGTTGCTTACTGCAAATAGGCCTTGGGATTTGGTATTACACTCTGCCAATCCAGACCTAGCAGTAAGAGTGGAGTCAGTCGTTTAACCTGCTGGGGTTCTTTTGCTACTCTGTGAACCTAGCAAGTTTGCGGCTGTATTCTCAGACTTGCCTGCCAAAATCCTCTCTCACTGTGCAAGGTGTTCAGGTGTCAGTTTAGTGGCAGTAAGCTGAACCAGTGCACTGCAAGTGAGGACTAGGATTGTGGAGACTCTCCTTGTGTCTATTATTCCATCTCTGACCAAGGAGTTTACTGCCACACCCGTTGGTAACCCTTTAGGGTTTTGCTGTTGCCCTTAGCAACAGCATTTCGGGTTCTCTACGTATTAAATCACTACATCTCGCTTCTTTCCATCTGAGCATTCCTAATACTAGGGAGACACCCAGTTTCTTAGCCTTTGGGCTTCTCTGTGCACTTTGTGTTTATTTTGTTACCCTATCACCTTCTGTGTATGTAATGTCATATTCCCCAGTCTGTCTGTGGGTTCATTTGTTTTGCATCCCTCACCGTTCAGACACCAGTACATTCCTGCTGGCACTGGTGTGCATAACAGAACCACACTGGCTTCCTTTTCCTGGTGCTTTTCCTAAACCTTTTGATACAAAGGTCTGTTGCCCTTAGTATTGCACTTTTCAGTTTTTCCCACCTCTCCTGCACTCCTTCCAACTACCTCCAGTCCGCCAATGAATCACTTAAACATCTCCCCATTATTGCAAAGTTAGCATTTCTAAAATCCAACACCTTTGTTTTTGTGACAGGAGTTCGATCCTGTCTTTATACTAAACCGTACTGCTTGATTATCAATGGATCCCAGGTGTTCTGAGTCTTTGCGAGTGGGCTCCCTCACCAATTGCTTGAGAGATGCTCCCTGTAAGGAATTTAGAAATTTGCCACTTGTAGCTGAACTTGCAAAAGACCTCTCCCAATTTACATCAGGTAAATTAAAGTCTCCCATGATTATGACTTCTCCCTTTAAAGCCATTTTAGTGATGTCCAACAATAGGTTCCTGTCCAAATCCTGCCCCTGGCCTGGTGGTCTATAGATCACCTCAATTCGAATAATATCCTTCTCCCCGGTTTCTATGGTGACCCAAAGGGCCTCAGTTTTGTCTTTAATATTTTGTATTAAAGTAGCATTTATGCTTTTATTCACATACATTGCTACCCCTCCTCCTATTCTTTCCATTCTATCTTTCCTAAATAAATGGTATCCTGGTATAGCTATGTCCCAGTCATGATTCTCATTGCACCATGACTCTGTAATTGCCACAATATCCAGGTTATCCCTTGTCATTATCTCAATTAGCTCTGGAATTTTGTCTCCTAAGCTCCTAGCATTTGCACACATAGCTTTAAGATTTGTGTCTATGCATGTTATTAGTAGCCATGTCCAGACAGTACAAAAATAAATGACAAGTTTAAAGTTGAAATTACCTGTTTGGTGATGTTGCTCAGTGTTTGTTATTTGTTTTGTTTTTTTACTAATCAGGAATCACACTCTGTCCTTAATACCACGGCTACACCTCACTAAATGTAAAGATATAGTACACCTGACCACAAATGGCCAAATGATCAAAGGAGGTAAACACCAGACAGCATGCAATAATAAACTATGTTTCACTGAGCAACTTCCCCACACATGCAATGCCAATTACAAGCAAATCATTACATCAAAAAACATACATGAGTTTGCATAGGGGAAAACTGTAGTGAGCAGATTGGGGATACTTAGGTCAGATAGAGTTGCCTGTATTGTCGTGGGAGATGGTCAAAACTCTTGAGGCTCCTTTTACGTTGGAGGAGATTGAGAATGCAGTCTTTACTCTTACATCATCTAGAGCTTTGGGCTCTGATGGAATTCCGGCAGAAGTTTATAAACAAATTTAAGGAATTTTCTTTTCCATATTTATTAGAATTATTTAATTCACTATATGAATGGGGCTCGATTTCTCCCTCAATTATGGAGGCAATTACAGTGGTGCTGCCAAAGCCAGGAAAGGATCCCTCCTGTTTAGAGTCTTATAGACATATATCGCTTTTGACAACAGATGTAAAAATAATAGCAAAGATTTTAGCTTTGAGATTAAATTCAGCAATAACATCAATTGTGCACCCAGACCAAACTGGCTTTATGCCAGGGAAGTCAACAATACAGAATTTACAAAGTTTATTCTGCCAGCTGCAGAGAGGTAGAATGACTGGGCCGGAGGCTGTGGTGGTATCATTGGATGCCGCCAAGGCCTTCGACTCAGTATAGTGGGAATACTTGTGGGCAGTCTTGAAAAAAATTGCGTTTGGTCTCCGCTTCATAACATGGATTCAACGTATGTATGCGGAACCAACAGCGCATGTATCCGTAAATGGATACGTATCAGATTCATTTCATTTGGCTAGAGGAACATGCCAAGGCTGCCCACCGTCTCCTGCATTGTTTGCACTGGCTTGCCTCATATGCCCAGATTGTGGAATCGTGGAGGGAAGATGTTATATCACTCTATGCAGATGACATGATGTTATTCCGTGACGATCTAGGGACTTCAATAGGTAAAATGCTCAGCGTTGTTGAAGTTTTTGAGGGGTATTCAGGTTTGTGTATAAATTGGGAAAAATCATATATTCTCCCAATTTCGGGGTGTGTTTCGGAGGTGCTGCAAGTAGCACATTGCCTGTATTGTACACTTAGATTCAAGTATTTGGGAATTTGGATTACGCCGCAGGTTACAGATTATGTAACACAATATATGAATCCAGTAACAGAGAAGTTTAAAAAAAAAAAAAAAAAAAGTCTCATGTTTGGAAAAAACTGCCTTTGTCTGTACTGGGAAGGATAAATCTATTTAAAATGAGTATTCTTCCCAAATACTTGTATGTACTGCAGCACTCTCTGACATACCTAAAAAGTAGAGATGTGCGGTGGGCACTTTTCGTGTTTTGTGTTTTGATTTTGGTTCTGGTTCCATGCTCGTGTTTTGGATCTGGATTGGTTTTGCCAAAATCACCCTTTTGTGTTTTGGTTTTGGATCTGGATGATTTTTGAAAAAAACATAAAACAGCTAAAATCACATAATTTGGGGGTAATTTTGATCCTATAGTATTATTAACCTCAATAACATTAATTTCCACTCATTTCCAGTCTATTCTGAACACCTCACACCTCACAATATTGGTGGTCATTCCGAGTTGTTCGCTCGCAAGCTGCTTTTAGCAGCTTTGCACACGCTAAGCCGCCACCTACTGGGAGTGAATCTTAGCTTCTCAAAATTGCGAACGAAAGATTCGCAATATTGCGAAAAGACTTCTCTGTGCAGTTTCTGAGTAGCTCGAGACTTACTCTGCCAGTGCGATCAGTTCAGTGCTTGTTGTTCCTGGTTTGACGTCACAAACACACCCAGCGTTCGCCCAGACACTCCTCCGTTTCTCCAGCCACTCCCGCGTTTTTCCCAGAAACGGTAGCGTTTTTTCAAACACTCCCATAAAACGGCCAGTTTCCGCCCAGAAACACCCACTTCCTGTCAATCACATTACGATCACCAGAACGAAGAAAAAACCTCATAATGCCGTGAGTAAAATACCTAACTGCATAGCAAATTTACTTGGCGCAGTCGCAGTGCGAACATTGCACATGCGCAATTAGCGGAAAATCGCTGCAATGCAAAGAAAATTACCGAGCGAACAACTCGGAATGAAGGCCATTGTTTTTAGGCCAAAAGGATGCACCGAGGTGGCTGGATGACTAAGTTAAGCAACACAAGTGTGCGGCACAAATACCTGGCCCATCTAGGAGTGGCACTGCAGTGTCAGACAGGATGTCAGATTTAAAAAATAGGCCCCAAACAGCACATGATGCAGACAAGAAAAAGAGGTGCAATTAGGTAGCTCGATGGCTAAGCTAAATGACACAAGTGTGCGGCACAAACAACATGGGACATGCTGGAATTTGCCAGTATGTAATACACGCACAATATTGGTGGCACAGGGGAGCATACCCCTAAACCACACACACACACACACACACACACACACACACACACACACACACACACGGCAAAGCCTGTAAAATTAATTTGGATAATAATAACCCTTTTATTTAGTGCTATTATAATAATATGCAGCACAGGCGAGCGTAGCCATACACTACACAGGGCAAACCTTGTAAAATGTATTTGTATAATAATATAAGTAATGTATATAACCCTTTTATTTGGAGTAAATAATATACAGCACAGGACACCACCACTGGACTTATGGCAGTACAAGACACCACCACTGGACTGATGCAGCACAAGACAGCACCACTGGACTGGACTTATACGGCAGTACCCCTGGACTTATACGGCAGTGTCAGGCAGGATGGCACTTTAAAAAACTAGTCCCCAAACAGCACATGATGCAAAGAAGAAAAAGAGGTGAAAGATGGAATTGTCCTTGGGCCCTCCCACCCACCCTTATGTTGCATAAACAGGACATGCACACTTTAACAAACCAATCATTTTAGCCACAGGGTCTGCCACACGACTGTGGCTGAAATGACTGGTTTGTTTGGGCCCCCACCAAAAAAGAAGCAATCAATCTCTCCTTGCACAAACTGGCTCTACAGAGGCAAGATGTCGACCTCATCCTCATCCTCTGATTCCTCACCCCTTTCAGTGTGTACATCCTCCTCCTCACAGAGTATTAATTCGTCCCCACTGGAAATCACCATCACAGGTCCCTGTGTACGTTCTGGAGGCAATTGCTGGTAAAAGTCTTCCCGGAGGAATTTATAATTCATTTTGATGAACATCATCTTCTCCACATTTTGTGGAAGTGACCTCCTACGCCAATCGCTAACAAGGTTACCAGCTGCACTAAACACTCTTTCGAAGTACACACTGGAGGGGGGGGGGGGGGGGAGAACTTAGGTAAAATTAAGCCAGTTTGTGCAAGGGCCTCCAAATTGCCTCTTTTTCCTGCCAGTATACTTGCCTACTCGGATGCTATCACTCATATAATCCTCCACCATTCTTTCAATGGTGACAGGATCATATGCAGTGACAGTAGACATGTCTGTAATCGTTGGCAAGTCCTTCAGTCCGGACCAGATGTCAACACTCGCTCCTGACTGCCCTGTATCACCGCCAGCAGGTGGCTAGGAATTCTTATCCTTTTCCTTGCAGCCCCAGTTGCAGGAAAAAATGAAGGAGGAGCTGTTGACGGGTCACAATCCGCTTGAGTTGACAATTTTCTCAACAGCAGGTCTTTGAACCTCTGTAGACTTGTGTCTACCGGAAAGAGAGATACAACGTAGGCTTTAAACCTAGGATCGAGCACGGTGGCCAAAATGTAGTGCTCTGATTTCAACTAATTGACCACCTGTGAATCCTGGCAAAGCAAATGAAGGGCTCCATCGTCAAGTTCCACATACTTTGCGGGATCGCTCCGTCTTGGTTCCACTTCAATTTCTCCAGCTGCTTCTGCAAAAGCCTGATGAGGTGAATGACCTGACTCAAGCTGGCAGTGTCTGAACTGACTTCACGTGTGGCAAGTTCGAAGGGTTGGAGAACCTTGCACAAAACGGAAATCATTCTCCACTGCGCTTGAGTCAGGTGCATTTCCCCTCATTTGCCTATATCGTGGATGTATAGGCTTGAATGGCCTTTTGCTGCTCCTCAATCCTCTGAAGCATATAGTGTTGAATTCCACCTCGTTACCACCTCTTGCTTCAGGTGATGGCAGGGCAGGTTCAGGAGTGTTTGCTTGCACTCCATTCTTCGGCATGTGGTGGCTGAATGTCGAAAGTGGCCCGCAAATTTTTGGACACCGACAGCATCTCCTGCACGCCCATCATTTTTCAAAAATTCTGCACCACCAAATTAATTGTCTGTGCAAAACATGGGATGTGCTGGAATTTGCCCAGATGTAATGCATGCACAGTATTGCTGGCGTTGTCCGATATGACAAATCCCCAGGAGAGTCTAATTGAGGTAAGCCATTGTGCGATGATGTCCCTCAGTTTCCATAAGTGGTTGTCAGCAGTGTGCCTCTTACGGAAAGCATTGATACATAGCGTAGCCTGCCTAGGAATAAGTTGGCGTTTGCGAGATGCTGCTAATTGTGCCGCTGCTCTTGTTGCTGCGGGAGGCAAAACATCTACCCAGTGGGCTGTTACAGTCATATAGTCCTCAGTCTGCCCTGTTCCACTTGTCCACATATCCATGGTTAAGTGGACAGTGGGAACTGCATTTTTTAGGATACGGAGGACACTTCTCGGTATCGCCTGCCTAGTGAAGTGGAACCTAGATGAGATTTGGAACAGGGGGTACACTACCTCCATCAATTCTCTAAGTCCCACTGAGCTAATGGCGGATACCGGACACACATCTATTACTAACATAGCTGTCAAGGCCTCAGTTATCTGCTTTGCAACAGGATGACTGCTGTCATATTTCATCTTCCTCACAAAGGACTGTTGGACAGTCAATTGCTTACTGGAAGTAGTACAAGTGTTCTTCCGACTTCCCCTCTGGGATGACGATCGACTCCCAGCAGCAACAACAGCAGTAGGCGTACCACTCAAGGATCCTCCAGAGGAATCCCAGTTAGGAGAGGACTCCTCAGTCTTGCCAGTGACATGGCCTGCAGGACTACTGACGTACCTGACTGAGGAGGAATTTGACATTGAGGGAGTTGGTGGTGTGGCTTGCAGGAGTTTGGGTACAAGAGGAAGAAGGGATTTAGGTGTCAGTGGACTGCTTACACTCTTACCCAAAGTTTCACAACTTGACACTGACTTCTGATTAATGCGCAGCAGGTGACGTATAAGGGAGGATGTTCCTAGGTGGTTAACATCCTTACCCCTACTTATTACAGATTGACAGAGGCAATACACGGCTTGACACCTGTTGTCCGGATTTGTGGAGAAATAATTCCACACCAAAGAGGTGGCATTTTTGGTATGTTGCCCAGGCATCACAATGGGCTTATTCATCCCATGGACAATAGATGTCTTCCCCGGTGCCTGATTTAAACAAACCACATCACCATCAGAATCCTCATCGTCAACGTCCTCCTCAGCACCAGCATAACCCATATCCTCATCCTGGTGCACTTCAACAGTGACATCTTCAATTTGAATATCAGAAACTGGAATATGGATGCTCCTTCCAGCACTTGCAGAGGGCTTGCAAATGGTGGAAGGAGACACCTCTTCCCGTCCAGTGTTGGGAAGGTCAGGCATCACAACTGCCGACACACTTGGACTCTCCTTGGTGATTTGTGATACCATCTTAGAATGCAGTTCTTTGCTGTGCTTTTGCCAGCTTAACTCTTATAGTTTTTCCAGCGGGAGGATGAGGGCTTCCATCGTCATGTGAAGCTGAACCACTAGTCATGAAAATAGGCCAGGACCTTTGCCGTTCCTTGCCACTCCGTGTCGTAAATGGCATATTGGTAAGTTTATGTTTCTCATCAGACCATTTCAATTTATTTTTTGCGGTCTTTTTACTGAACTTTGGCTTTTTGGATTTTACATGCCCTCTACTATCACATTGGGCATCGGCCTTGGCAGACGATGTTTATGACATTTCACCATCTTTGTCATGACTAGTGGCAGCAGCTTAAGCACTAGGAGGAAGTGGTTCTTGAGCTTTCCCTATTTTATCCTCCAAATTTTTGTTTTCATTTATTTTTTCTGGAGTTATATAACAATATGCGGTACAGGAGAGTGTACCTCTACACCACACAGGGCAAACCCTGTGAAAATTATTTGGATTAAATATTAATAACCCTGTTATTTGGAGTAAATAATATACAGCACAGGACAGCACCACTGAACTTATATGGCAGCACCACTGGACTGGACTTATACAGCAGTACCACTGGAATTATACACCAATACCACTGGAATTATACGGCAGCACAGGGACACCACCACTGGACTGATGCAGGATAACACAGCACCACTGCAATGGATGGGACTTATACAGCAGCACTAGACATATGGCAGCAGATGACACCACCACTGACTGGACTGATGCAGCACAAGACACTACCACTGTACTGATGCAGGACAACACAGCACCACTGCAATGGACTGGACTTATACAGCAGCACTGGACGTATGGCAGCAGAGGACACCACCACTGTGACTGGACTGATGCAGCACAATACACCACCTTTGAACTGATGCAGCACAACACAGCACCACAGGACTGGACTTATACAGCACCACTGGACATATGGCAACAGAGGACACCACCAATGTGACTGGACTGATGCAGCACAAGACACTACTACTGAACTGATGCAGGACACTGAGGACGGAGACACGTCCTCTCTCAACACTCTCCAATGCTGGAGTGAAAATAGTGGTGACGCACGGCTCCTTATATGGAATCCAAACCCTGCGAGAATCCAACAGCGGGATGATGACATTTTGCCTAATTCTGGTTTCCGAGTAAGGTGGGAAAATCCAAGCTTGACTCGGATCTGGACTCGGGTAATAAAGTTTGGGGGCATTCGGTTCTCAGGGAACCAAACCCGTTCATCTCTTCTAAAAATATATTTACATTAATGGAAAGTGTGATCTCGTCATATGTATGGGGGGCCAGGCCAGCTAGTGGCGATAAAAACACTCTAAAAGGGATAAGAATATGGTAGGTCTGAGTCTACCCAATTTGAGACTATTATATGGCAGCACACAGTGGCGTAACTAGAAATTTTTCTCCCCCAAGCCAAAAAATCCTTCGGCGCCCCCCCCCCCCATACCCCCCGTAATTGGCACTAGCAATGGTAGAAAAATGCGCGTGCCGCAGGGGCGCGCCGGCAAAAAAAGGGGTGTGGCTTTGTCGAAATGGGCGTGGCTTTGCGTGGAGGGCGTGGCATTGCAATAAAAGACTACCTTATACCCCAGTTTTGCAACCTGCACGCCCAGACGTTGGCCACCACAGGAAAGAAAAATAATCCTGATTCATGCCCCTTACATTATTTGTCATTTTTCCTCCTTATAGTAATGCCCAGTATACATTATTCCACATACTGCAATGGCCCTTAGACATTATTCCACACACAATAATGCACATGACACAATATGCACACACTGTAATGCCCCAGACACATTATGCCACACACCGTAATGCCTGTGACACATTATGACAGGAATCGCAATGCCCGTTATACATTATGCTACACACTGCAATGCCCCTGAAACATTATAGCACATACAATGTCTGTGACACAGTATGACACACACCACAATGATCCTGAGACATTATACCACATACCACAATGCCCGTGATATAGTATACAACACACCGTAATACCTGATACATTATGACACACACCGTAATGCCCATTACACATTAAGTTCTACAGTAAGGCTTCTAATTACTTTTAAATTACCTGCTCGTTGCCAAGGGTTTCATGCTCTTGGTTCCATGCACGGTGCCAGGGGTTTTCATGCTCAGGGTGTCATGCTCGTTGCCAGGGGTTTCATGCACTGGGTGTCATGCTCGTTGCTAGGGGGTAGTGTTTGTTGCTAGGGCCATGCTCCTAGTGCCACATATGCCCCCAGTGCCAGATATTCCCCCACAGTGCCAGGTATATGCCCCTAGTGCCAGATATTCCCCCACAGTGCCAGGTACATGCCCCCAGTGCCACATATACCCCCCCCCCAGTGCCACATATGCCCCCTCAGTGCCTGCTCCCCCCAGTGCCAAATATTCCCCCACAGTGCCAGGTATATGCCCCCAGTGCCAGATATTCCCCCACAGTGCCAGGTATATGCCTCCAGTGCCAGATCTTCCCCCCACAGTGCCAGGTATATGCCCCCAGTGCCAGATCTGCCCCCACAGTGCCAGGTATATGCCCCCAGTGCCAGATCTGCCCCCACAGTGCCAGGTATATGCCCCCAGTGCCAGATCTGCCCCCACAGTGCCAGGTATATGCCTCCAGTGCCAGATCTACCCCCCACATTGCCAGGTGTATGCCCCCAGTGCCAGATCTGCCCCCACAGTGCCAGGTATATGCCCCCAGTGCCAGATCTGCCCCCACAGTGCCAGGTATATGCCCCCAGTGCCAGATCTTCCCCCCACAGTGCCAGGTATATGCCCCCAGTGCCAGATCTGCCCCCACAGTGCCAGGTATATGCCCCCAGTGCCAGATCTGCCCCCACAGTGCCAGGTATATGCCCCCAGTGCCAGATCTGCCCCCACAGTGCCAGGCATGTGCCCCCAGTGCCAGATCTGCCCCCACAGTGCCAGGTATATGCCCCCAGTGCCAGATCTTCCCCCCACAGTGCCAGATATTCCCCCACAGTGCCAGATCTGCCCCCCACAGTGCCAGGTATATGCCCCAAGTGCCAGATCTTCCCCCCACAGTGCCAGGTATATGCCCCCAGTGCCAGATCTGCCCCCCACAGTGCCAGGTATATGCCCCCAGTGCCAGATCTCCCCCCCACAGTGCCAGGTATATGCCCCCAGTGCCAGATCTGCCCCCACAGTGCCAGGTATATGCCCACAGTGCCAGATCTGCCTCCACAGTGCCAGGTATATGCCCCCAGTGCCAGATCTGCCCCCACAGTGCCAGGTATATGCCCCCAGTGCCAGATCTTCCCCCCACAGTGCCAGATATTCCCCCACAGTGCCAGATCTGCCCCCCACAGTGCCAGGTATATGCCCCAAGTGCCAGATCTTCCCCCCATAGTGCCAGGTATATGCCCCCAGTGCCAGATCTGCCCCCCACAGTGCCAGGTATATGCCCCCAGTGCCAGATCTGCCCCCCACAGTGCCAGGTATATGCCCCAAGTGCCAGATCTTCCCCCCACAGTGCCAGGTATATGCCCACAGTGCCAGGTATATGCCCACAGTGCCTGCTCCCTGCTTCTCTTCCCCCCCCCCCCCCGTGTTGGAGGGACACGGAGCGCATCGCGCGTCTCTCCTGCGTCCCTCCTGGCTCTCCCCCCGGCTGGTCTAATAAAAGAAGTGCCGGTTCGTGAGCCAATCAGAGCTCACGAACGGCACTTCCTTAGACCGGCCGGGGGAGAGCCAGGGAGGGACACAGGAGAGACGCGCGATGTGCGTTCCGTGTCCCTCCAACACAGCAGGGAGGGAGAGGAGACCGCAGATTGACATGCGGACGCTCGTCCGCATGTCAATCTGTTCTAAGTCAGTGGCGCCCCCGCAGCCCCTCGCCCCCAAGCCACCGCGAGGACAGCGGGGGCAGTAGTTACGCCACTGGCAGCACAGCTGGTTCAACTATCTGGCTGGATAATAAATCCAGTAGGATTTATATTACAAGATCTGATGAATGAGAGGTTAGAGTCAGATGTTTCCCTGATAATGTTTTTACTTTTGGTAACAGCAGAAAATAATCTGCTTTACATGTTAAGGCAGATATTGTTGGTTTGGAGGAATGCAAAAAATATTTATCGGTGGTAGGATATAGATGAAGAGACTCCGATATGGTATAACGATGCCTTCCCAGAGTTAGTAAAAATATCACGAGATAATATATGGGCCCTTAAGGGCGTGTCCACTTTTGGACAACTACATAGGGATGGCATCTTTAAATAATTTCAACAACTACAGGAGGAATTCAACATCCCTAAAAACGTCTTCTTTAGATATTTGCAATTACGCCACGCCATAATGGCCTAGTTTGAGCAGAAATCGCCAACTATTTCTTCTTCCCCTGTTAAAAGCATACTGATTAAACTCGGCCATAAGGGTCGGATATCATCAGCGTATGCTTTATTGAATGATAGAGTATCCTTAGAACCACTGGAGAACCTTAAACTAAAATGGGAAAGGGACTTGGGTCAGATTCCAGATGAGCAATGGGCTCAGGCGCTCGGTATAATAAAGGAAGCCACGGCATGTGTTAGATATCAACAGGTACACTTTTATGTGTTTCATAGAGTATACCATATGCCACTATCTATGAATAGAGCGGGCCTTCGAGACAATACTTTATGTCCTAGGTGTAAATCAGAAAGAGCAGGTTTTTGGCATTTGATATGGGAATGTCCAATGGTAAACTCCTTTTGGGAGCAAATGTGGAGGGACATAGGGTTTACAATTCCAGCATTACCTAAATTAAAACCACGTATTTGTATCCTTGGTCTGGAACTAAATGGAATATAGACCAATAAGAATTATAGCTGCATAATTAGTCTTATCACATTAGCTAAAGTTGTTATTGCTTGTGAATGGATGCCAAGTTACCCCCCCCCCCCCCAGAAGTATTTAAATGGAGGGCATTGGTGAATGATATCATAAGACACAAGAGAGTTATGTATGCCTCCCAAAATGCCTCGGGGAAATTCCATGGGAAATGGGACTTTTGGAGAAAGTCAAGGCTGGGGGCAATGCAGGATAATTATTAGATGAATGGATAATGAGCGGTTAAAGGATTTGAGTGTAATGGGTCAATTCTGATAATGAGAGGCAGCGGCCGCAGGGCACTGGGGTGGGGGAGAACACCCTTTTTTGTGTGGCTCCTCCCCTTTGATCTCTTCCTGACCTATGGTTTAGGAGTAAGGGTATAGTATAGAAGTATTGTGGTGGCCAAGTGATGGGAATGTATGGAAATTATAAACGATAAGGCCATTACCGAGTTATAAAGTATGGAATATAATATATCTCCTTCCAAATCCCACATTTTACTGGTGGGTATGGGTTTTAAAATAATAGACACGTATTATAAAGAGTGAGAGGTGCCACAGAATAATACACATAATGTGAAAATGATAATAGATCATTTTAAATATAGTTTGGAATATGCACTAGATAGTGTCTATAGGATGTGAGCACTGATTTACAACTATGTATATCTCTAGATAATTAGCATATATGTGAGGCATGAGTAAGCACTAAGGCAATTAGTACTTAATATAGATATGAAGCATATTGGTAAAATTCACAGCTTATAAATTTAATGGGTGTGGAATGAATTAAGCATCAGCTTATTTTATCGGACGCTTATTGTATATAAGTAGGGTATTGTGGGGTTTAGGAAGATTAGATCTGGGAAGAAGGTAAAAAATTCCAGGAATAAAAGGTGGGAAGGTCAACAACTTGTGCCCTATTGTTCTCCTAAAATAAGAAGTATGTTTATACCTAGAATGGTAATTAATGAGTGTGGGAGGAGGTTGGGGGGTGGGGGTGGGGGAGTAGAGATTTTAGTGTAATGTATGCTGGGCAGGGAATGGGTAATTGTAGAGAATTGCCTTAAATGTATATGGGAGAATGTATGTGTAAATTGTGTATTGTAAAAAATGGAAAAGTTAATAAAGAAGGACTTAAATAAAAATAAAAAAAATAAAAATATATAGTACACCTGACCACAAATGTCCAAATGATCAAAGGAGGTAAACACCAGACAGCATGCAATAAAAAACTATGGCCCTCATTCCGAGTTGATCGCTCGCAAGGCGAATTTAGCAGAGTTACACACGCTAAGCCGCCGCCTACTGGGAGTGAATCTTAGCTTCTTAAAATTGCGACCGATGTATTCGCAATATTGCGATTACTAACTACTTAGCAGTTTCAGAGTAGCTCCAGACTTACTCTGCCTGTGCGATCATTTCAGTGCTTGTCGTTCCTGGTTGACGTCACAAACACACCCAGCGTTCGCCCAGGCACTCCCACCGTTTCCCCGGCCACTCCTGCGTTTTTTCCGGAAACGGTAGCGTTTTCAGCCACACGCCCCTGAAACGCCGTGTTTCCGCCCAGTAACACCCATTTCCTGTCAATCACATTACGATCGCCGGAGCGATGAAAAAGCCGTGAGTAAAAATACTTTCTTCATAGTAAAGTTACTTGGCGCAGTCGCAGTGCGAACATTGCGCATGCGTACTAAGCGGATTTTCACTGCGATGCGATGAAAAATACCGAGCGAACAACTCGGAATGAGGGCCTATGTTTCACTGAGCAACTTCCTTACACATGAAATGCCAATTACAAGCAAATCATTACATCAAAAAACATACATGAGTTTGCAGAAGAGAGAACTATAGTGAGCAGATTTGGGATGTCTTTTCATAGTTTAAAAAGACAGATAACATTGGTACAGGTGAGAATTCAGATGTTTTTGGTAAGCTATAGACCTAATTTTGAGTAGTTGCGGATGAAGTGGAAAGGTCTTGCAGCATTCCTAACACAGATTTAAGTTATAAGTGTCCAGGTTACTCAGGCTGGAGTAGTTTGATGTGTAGAGGAATTGGACTCACATTTGTTTGTAAGCTGTCCTTCAGTGGTCCAGACTGTGGGTTGAATGTTGTCCTTCTGTTTTCCTTCGGTTTAACGTCGGTGTAACGTCAAAATTATGTTTAAAATTGTAGTTATCCTTTGAATAATGTCCTTTGAATTAATGGACACAAGCCTGTCGGCAGAGGTCTCTCTAATGCTCTTTAAGTAATGGACCAAGCATGTGAATACACTGATTACACCCAAACTCCAATGAACCCTCCACCAGCAATGGCTAGTAATAAAACAGTTTAAAGAAAACAAGCTAACATACCAACCAACTGAGATTTTAACATGCCCTTATGCCTATACTCAGGAGATAACATTCCAATTTATCAATAGCAACCCATCATGTGCATAAGCAATCTAATACAAAAGCAGATGCCTTATGCCTATAGCAATGTCATAATTCTTATCACCCAATTTGCTGACTAGTATTTCAGGGCAATCAGTAGTGAGAATCTGGAGCTCTCATTTTCAATATACCTAGACAAGTATATATGTTCACAAGCAGTCATTTGGGTGAAATGTTCTGCAGGAGGGTAGTAGGTGGATTACCTAGACAAGTATATATTCACAAGCAGTCATTTGGGTGAAATGTTCTGCAGGAGGGTAGTAGGTGGATTACCTAGACAAGTATATATTCACAAGCAGTCATTTGGGTGAAATGTTCTGCAGGAGGGTAGTAGGTGGATTACCTAGACAAGTATATATTCACAAGCAGTCATTTGGGTGAAATGTTCTGCAGGAGGGTAGTAGGTGGATTACCTAGACAAGTATATATTCACAAGCAGTCATTTGGGTGAAATGTTCTGCAGGAGGGTAGTAGGTGGATTACCTAGACAAGTATATATTCACAAGCAGTCATTTGGGTGAAATGTTTTGCAGGAGGGTAGTAGGTGGATTACCTAGACAAGTATATATTCACAAGCAGTCATTTTGGTGAAATGTTCTGCAGGAAAGTAGTAGATGGATTACCTAGACAAGTATATATTCACAAGCAGTCATTTGGGTGAAATGTTCTGCAGGAGAATAGTAGATGAATTACCTGTTGATGTAAAGGTAGAAGGAGGAGTCACTTCACAATCAATATCAGTTGAAGATGTGACCAATATATCTAATAACGTCGGTGGGACTCTGGTGTCATGCAGTGCCATAACTAGACATTTTAGATCTGTGTGCAACAAACAGCATCAGCACTCCCCCCACATATACAAATTAGGGACAGTGCACGCATCAAAAATATAGGGATGTGGCTTCATGGGGAAGGGGCGTGGCCATGCAATAATACCATTCATATTACGCCGCACAGTAGTCTCCATTATTCAAATTACTCTGCACAGTAGCGGCACTTACACACATTACACCAGGTAGAGCCCCTGTCACATATTACACCAGGTAGAGCCCCATTTTACACATTACTCCAGGTAGAGTCCCCTTTTACACATTATGGCAGGTAGAGTTCCCTTTTGCACATTATGGCAGGTAGAGTCAGAAGAGAAGGAGGGAGAGAGAGATAGGGTTGGGAGGGAGATAGAAAGAAAGGTGACAGGTAGAGAGACAAGGAGAGAGTGGTGGGTAGAAGACAGAGAGACCAATGAGAGGGGGAGAGGAGAGAGAAGGGGGGAGACAAACACAGCAGTACCTATGTGATGATGGCTGGAGTGCAGGCAGCCGTGGCAGTAACGGGGGGATGTACCTGTGTTGGTGATGGCTGTAACTACGGTGCACTATGAAATCAGAGCTGCTGGATCTGTGCCACTCCGTACTTCCCCTTCATGGCTCTCAGCATCCCGTGAGGATCCCTGATGGAAGGAGGTGCGGCTTTGGACAACTCTGCAGCTGGCGGTGGCCAATCGGGGTGGATGCAGATAGTGCGCCCACAGCGAAGCACCATCCGCCCACACCTAGTTACGGCCTGGGTGGGTGTTGCATATTAAATCTCTATAAATCCCTCCAATAACTCCTTGGGAGCCTGGAGATAACAGCATCCTCCTTTTGATCTTGGATTCTGCAGAGTTAGTATTCCTCACCTGGAAGACAGCTTTTCTTGTAGCTATTTTCCAGTTAGGAGAGGTTTGGAGCTGGAAGATCTGCCATGCTTATTGCTGAGGGGTTGGGGCATTACTGCCCATGGCTTAGTGCAATGGAAGGAGTGGAGGGGGAATAGCATGAGAGGATCACTTTTACTTTTACTGCCCATGGCTCACTGTGTAATCTCCAGAGAAGGGGGAGTCCGGGCTGCACTGTACAGGTGGGGGGCGGCGGTCAGGCTGTACTGTACGGCAATGGGACAGGCATAACAGTACACACTGCAAGAGCAGCAATGCGCTGGAAGACAGAAAGAGCAGAGTGTAACAAGCAACCACTGTAAGAGCTAACTACTGCGGACACACATTGTGGAAATGAACTACGGGTGTTCCCAGCGGTACTGCACCCACAGTGCATGTGCGCTGTGTGCCAGTCACCACTGGCACACACCTAGTTACGGCCCTGGTGTCATGTGCTTGTCCAGCAGGCCACCCTGTACAAACAAATTTAAAAATAAAAATAAAGAAAAAATTTAAACATTTTTAATACCTAAGTAGCAAACATTTAAAAAAAAAAAAGGCTATGAAACACTCGTCAGCAAAAATGTGCTTACCAGTATTGGTGGTCCACAACAGCCTGAAGTATAATCGAATGCCACCCTTTACGGTTATAATAGTCTTCTGGATTGTCACGGGGGGAGTGTATGATGGGGATGTGGGTCCCATCTATGGCACCAGAACACTGCGGATACCCGTACCGCAGGGAGCCTTGGATGGTTTCATCTAGTGGCTTTCCTTCCGGCAGGGAGATGAATCGCTGGTCCAGGGTATACACCAACGCCCACGTCACCTGGTATATGATTTGCAGACTGTGGCAATCCCAATGCCAAATAAGCAGGAGAGTGTGCCAGGGGTAGCACACCACCAAAGGGCAATGGCTAATCTCTTGTTTGGGGCGATGGCTACATCATCAGTGCTGGTACCAAGAGATTCAATATGTAATAGAAGGTAGCATGCAACATCCAAAAGTGGGCTTTCCTCTGCTCCTCCTGAAAAGCTTCCACACTAGACATAAAGCTTCTCCGTGGTGGCAGTCTCTGACCCACATTCTGTGATCTTGCATGGTGGTCAATTGCATAATGGAGGCAGGGCCGTCTTTTCGTATGGGCTCAATGGGCTCTTGCCCAAGGGCCCCAAGAGTATAAGGGCCCTATGCTGATAGCTGAGGGTCCCCTCTTTCCAGGGGTACCAGATTTTTGAAAAATCAACCTTGGGGAACCGGAGATATCCAACGTGAAAGCAGTGGTCCCCATCCGAGCCTGTTAATTGCTCTTCCCAGCCAGATATCTCAGGTTCTGTCTGACATATAGTTTTTCTGAGGGTAAAATCCAAAAGCTGAGACTCTCCCCTTTTGCTGGACACTGTCATCTTGTCTCTACTGTGCCCAGAACCAGAGATATCAGCCTTCCAGCAGCTGGTCCCTGCTCCAGCTCCACACGCCTGGTATACAGTTTTATATATTCATTGGAGGATTGCTCTGGCTCCTGACCTCTGACCCCCAAGTCCCCAGAACCTTCTGAAAGGTGGGACTCTCTAGTTTTTTATCCCATTCAAAGCTAAGAAATATATTTTCAGGAACTTGAGATATCTGCAGTCAAGCAAGCTGCCCTCCCCCCAGAAAATGATAAATATTAAGCCCACTCCATTAGCCACCCCTCCCCTGCGTATTAAACACCCCCTACCACCCTGGAAGTCATGTACCAGGGCACCTTCATTCAGCCCAATGCCCCCTTCTACAGCTTAGTGTTCTCCCTCCCACCCCATCTGTGCAGTAAAGGAGCAATTAGCAGAAATTACTGCTCCAGGTCCTACATGCTGAGCGGAAGATAGAACACCCCCTACCGCCTGCGGGACATCAAAGCTGCCGCTGATAGCACACCCCACCCCTACCGCTGGAGGATGGGTAGGGGGCCCAATGCATTGCTGTGCCCAGGGGCCTACACTGCCGTTAAGACAGCCCTGAATGGAGGTGATGCTGGATGATATCAGCGCTTTCCTCCTGTGCAAATATTGGCATCGAGATCTAGCCCTTTCCACCGAGAATTTCACCCTCATCTTCAACTGTGCAGTACATAGCACAGCGTCAATAGCTGCATGAAGCTTCCTGTGGCATAATAGCAGAAAGCTGAAAACAACCAGGAACTCAGGGATAGACACAGTTACTCTGTCGGCCATCATTGCTGCAATGTCATGAGCAGTCCCCACCCCTCTCTTTTGTGACCTCATTCTGTCAGCCCTTAAAAAAGGCCATTTCTAATGACATCCATAGGGAAAAGCAGTGCTTACCTGGGTTCAGTCTAAATGGGGCTGATAAAGGCAATATCCCGAGACGAAGTGCAGTGTAAATGGGTCTAAAGTAGGGTCCACCCAAGGATTGTCCGAGTTTAAAATCCCTGGTAAAGCAGTATACTGTAAGTGGTCATACATCCTAGGAATTTGCCTTATTGCCTATTTTAGGGGCAGAAAGGTGACTTCTGTAAGCAGAGCTGGACCTAACCAATATGATGCCCTAGGCAAGATTTTTGGCTGGTGCCCCCTAGCACCGCCGCTAGTTCTGCAGGAGATGCCTGGCATGAGTCAGCTGGCAGCTCTGCTAACGTCGGGCGCCTTTTGTTTATGAAAATGCATATTATTTGCAATACTGTGTGGCTAGGATGCACAAGCAGCTTCTACTGATTAAAATGATATGCAGCATGCCTATATACTGTGTGCGACTGCGGCTGTATCTGCATGCGAAATGCTACATTACAGTGATTTCCAGGAATACACTGCAATATAGCATTTCGTATGCAGATACAGCCGCAGTCACACACACAGTATAGGCATGCAGCATATCATTTTAATCAGCAGAAGCTGCTGGTGCCCCTAAGCATACCAAATGCCCTAGGCATTTGCCTAGTTTGCCTAAGGCCGGCTCTGTCTGTAAGGCTACCTTTGCCAACTGTGACACTGGGTGGTTTATTTTGCTTTCCTTCAATTAATTCAACTATAATTATGAAGGAGAGAATTTGATGGATATTTGACTTTTGTAACATTTCGAACAATGTAGTAGAGCTCCCTACTTTACTGTCCGTGTTATAGACTATTTGCTGTGTAATGGCTTTAATACCGTGTATAATATATTAACATGTATTTTGCACAATCCCGTAGTGTAAAAAAACCAAATAAAATACCCTCCAAATATTAGAAATGTGTTGTCTGAGACAATTTATTTGCACAAGTTATTAGTGATAATCTCCATTGTAATTATTAAGGAGGTGGTAATTCTACAAATTCCCAGATGTTTTTTCCAGTGCGATGGTCAGCTGTCACCTTCACTGTGTGCAGCCACATGATAGGTGGGTGGGTGTCTGTATGGCGTTACATAAAGAGAATAGAGAAGTATGAGTTGAATGTGCTAAAATGTTTAACCTGTTCTGTACTTCTGACAATCAAAGCTGAGAACTACAATTACACTTTGTAACTATCCTGCATCTAGGGGATAGGATAGTCCTTTGAGTTCTCCTTTAAATGTCCCAAAACCTCATAAATTATCCTTTATATCTCAATATTTATTTTTATATCTAGAGTGGGGTTTCTCAACCATCTACCGAGATATCCCGGTCAGGAATGTGCCCAGGAAATCTGGTTGATGACAGTGCGTCATTCCCATTTCTCAATAAAGTGCTTATAGACAGTATACAACAAGAATAGTTTTTGAAAAATGTACATAGTTTTTGTTTATGTGATAAAATTAATTATTGCTGAAAATTGCTTAAAGTTCTGATCCTGACCATCAACATTTGAGCATGATTAACCAACTCCTGTGTATATTGGTCATTTTCTGCAGTGTTTTCATTATATTTTAACACTTCTTGGACTTGTTGTCATTATAAGATGTAGCTTGATGACATCATAATTGGTTCAGTTCACCTGTGAATTGGTAATGAGGTTCTTCTTAAAATATAAATTTACTCCATTTCTTAGTTTTTAAGGTGTTGAGAAACTTTTGATCTGGGTTCTACAAAGTATAATGCACTTTTAAGGAATAGAATTACAAACACACACTTCACACAGGGCCTCTGCATCATACATGGGCCCCAATACCATGTTAATGGTTTCACCCTTTCTTGGCTGCATCGTTCTAATAATGCCTATCCTTGATCAGATCGTCATTTCATGGAATTTGGATGGCCTTGTCCCATTCTCACATGTCTCAGATCCTGAACTCTGACATGATAAATGTCTTGTTTGTTTTAAGTGTTTAGTCTTTCCATAGTTAGTTTGTAAACATCAGCCAAACAAAACAGCTTTATTAGACCACATTGGTTCATCTCGGCATTCTAAATGCTGGAATAATTTAACACAAGTAACAATTTAAATCAACAAAATAAATAAAACCCTGCAGTGTTCCCTATTGGATTACCTGGTATCACACTGAGCTTTTGAATTTTTACACTATGTGCCAGGGGGAAAGAAAAATCTACTTGGCTTCCTGTTCTGTGATAGTCCCATTAGATTTACAGTATATAATGATATCATGTTACCCTGTGTCACTAGGGTTACCTCTGAGTAAAGAATGTGCAAGTGTATCCTTACCACAACTGTTGTAAAATGTCCTCAGTATGTTTAGTAATGTCCATGATTACAATCCCTCCCCCACTTTGTTGGCATGTTTAATTGTAAGATCCCTATTTTTGTCCTCCACATCACTACATCTCCTTACCACTGATGTGAGTTGCTTAGTATTAGCTTCAACTTAGACCACAAAGAAGGCCACAGACACATTTTTTCAGACATTGGGAAGATGGTGGCAGACATTTCCTGGATAGCAGCTGCAATTGTAGAATGAGACTGGCTACCAGGGACAGGGGACATCCCAAAGGCCTCTAAAGGCAGAGAGGAAGAGGAAGGATTTGACAGTTGGGATGACATAGATGATATAGATTTGCACCTTTTAGCTGTGGTAGACTTGTCGAGATATCTACGCTTACGCAGATTACATAAAGCAAGATAATTCAGTCATCTAGGGCCTGAATGGTCCTTCACATAGTCAAAGTAGCTCACAATAAAATAAAACAAAAGCCCACCAGTCTGCTAAAGAGTCATATGGTTCATGGTCTGCTATTTCTGGTGCCATGTAAAGCAGCGTTCCTGCAACACCAGCAATTGTTTTTGCCCAAAAAACATTTTCTACTGCCAGACCAAAATCACAAATCCTGATGTGTCCTTTTCTGTCAATGATGATATTTTCCAGTTTAAGGTCTTTGTGGAATATTCCCAGATTATGTTAGAATTCAATCCCACACACAATCTCAGCAGTAGATATTATTGCAGTGGTATTGTCCAGGGAGCCCATACTAGTTAGTTGTTGTTCTAGAGTCCCGCCACTTAGGTATTCCATTACTATAAAAGCATACTTGCTGTTCTGAAAAGTGACATAACAGTTACAGAGGTACGGTTTCCCCGATACTCCCTGCAGTATGTGTTTTTCTCTGAGCAGGCTGTTAGTACTTTCCTTGAGAATAACTTTTACAGCTACTGAGATGTCTATGCATGGTGTGGATGCTAGCATCACACTCCTGAATGCACCTTTGCCGAGTACTTGGTGGAACTGGTACTGGGATGCAATAAGTGCAAGAGGCCTTTCCAGGGTTTTGGCTGTTATTCTCAGGCTTTGCTTATTTTCTGTGTCCCTCTTGATTAGTATCACTCTCTAACCTTCTTTTCCCTAGTATAGGTCTTTTATTTCTCTCCATGGGGTATATTTACAAAGATTCGTGTTTTTGCCGTTTTGAAGGGTGTTTGAACTCGAATGGTATCGGGTGCACTTTACTGCAACTTTTTGAATCCTGATACGATCATTCACTAAGCTGCCGACTTTTCCCAATTCGTATTTTCCGATGTCGATGTGATTCGTAATGTTAGGCAGTGTTTTATGGGAGTGATGAGTAAAACACTGCCTGACAAAACACAAGTAATCCCGGCCGGATCTGTGAGATCCGTGCAGGACTTCATTGTGTACCTTAAAAAGGTGTTTAAAGTCGTTAAAAATCAGAAAAAAATTGCGTGGGGTCCCGCCTCCTAAGCACAACCAGCCTTGGGCTCTTTGAGCCGGTCCTGGTTGACAAAATATGGGGGAAAAAATGACAGGGGCTCCCCCATATTTCATCAACCAGCACCGGGATCTGCGCCTGGTCCTGGTTCCAAAAATACGGGGGACAAAAAGCGTAGGGGTCCCCCGTATTTTTGAAACCAGCACCGGGCTCCACTAGCCAGGTACATAATGCCACAGCCGGGGGACACTTTTATACTGGTCCCTGCGGCCCTGGCATTACATACCCAACTAGTCACCCCTGGCCGGGGTACCCTGGAGGAGTAGGAACCCCTTAAATCAAGGGGTCCCCCCCTCCAGCCACCCAAGGGCCAGGGGTGAAGCCCGAGGCTGGGGGCTGATAGCCATGTGTAAAAAATGTGAATATTGTTTTTAGTAGCAGTACTACAAGTCCCAGCAAGCCTCCCCCACAAGCTGGTACTTGGAGAACCACAAGTACCAGCATGCGGTGGAAAACCTGGCCCGCTGGTATCTGTAGTACTACTACTAAAAAAATACCCCCCAAAAAACAGGACACACACACCGTGAAAGTATAAGTTTATTACATACATGCACACCTCCAAACATACATACTTACCTATGTTCACACGAGGCGCGTTCCTCTTCTCCATGTAGAATCCTTGGGGGACCTGTGAAAAACATTATACTCACATAATCCAGTGTAGATTGTGTCCAAAGTATAATCCACGTACTTGGCAAAACAAAAAAACGGAAACCCGACCACGCACTGAAAGGGGTCCCATGTTTACACATTGGACCCCTTTCCCCGACTGCCAGGACCCCCCCTGACTCCTGTCAAAGAGGGTCCCTTCAGCCAATCAGGGAGCGCCACGTCGTGGCACTCTCCTGATTGGCTGTGTGCTCCTGTAGTGTCTGTGAGGCAGCACACGGCAGAGATACAATGTTGCGCCTATGCGCTCCATTGTAGCCAATGGTGGGAACTTTGCGGTCAGCGGTGAGGTTACTTTCGGTCAACCGCTGACCGCAAAGTTCCCACCATTGGCTACAATGGAGCGCATAGGCGCAACATTGTATCTCTGCCGTGTGCTGCCTCACAGACACTACAGGAGCACACAGCCAATCAGGAGAGTGCCACGGCGTGGCGCTCCCTGATTGGCTGAAGGGACCCTCTTTGACAGGAGTCAGGGGGGGTCCTGGCAGTCGGGGAAAGGGGTCCCATGTGTAAACATGGGACCCCTTTCAGTGCGTGGTCGGGTTTCCGTTTTTTTGTTTTGCCAAGTACGTGGATTATACTTTGGACACAATCTAAACTGGATTATGTGAGTATAATTTTTTTCACAGGTCCCCCAAGGATTCTACATGGAGAAGAGGACCGAGCCTCATGTGAACATAGGTAAGTATGTATGTTTGGAGGTGTGCATGTATGTAATAAACTTATACTTTCACGGTGTGTGTGTGTCCTGTTTTTTTGGGGGTATTTTTTTTAGTAGTAGTACTACAGGTACCAGCGGGCCAGGTTTTCCACCGCATGCTGGTACTTGTGGTTCTCCAAGTACCAGCTTGCGGGGGAGGCTTGCTGGGACTTGTAGTACTGCTACTAAAAACAATATTCACATTTTTTACACATGGCTATCAGTCCCCCATCCGCCGCCCTTGGATGGGGGGGGGACAGCCTCAGGCTTCACTCCTGGCCCTTGGGTGGCTGGAGGGGGGGACCCCTTGATTTAAGGGGTTCCCACTCCTCCAGGGTACCCCGGCCAGGAGTGACTAGTTGGGTATGTAATGCCAGGGCCGCAGGGACCAGTATAAAAGTGTCCTCCGGCTGTGGCATTATGTACCTGGCTAGTGGAGCCCGGTGCTGGTTTAAAAAATACGGGGGACCCCTACGCTTTTTGTCCCCCGTATTTTTGGAACCAGGACCAGGCGCAGAGCCCGGTGCTGGTTGATGAAATATGGGGGAACCCCTGTCATTTTTCCCCCATATTTTGTCAACCAGGACCGGCTCAAAGAGCCCGAGGCTGGTTATGCTTAGGAGGGGGGACCCCACGCAATTTTTTTTCTGTTTTTACAGTAAACAGACCCTTTCCCATAGATAACCATGCACAGATCTCACTGATCCGTGCATAGTTATCCAAACTCGCCTGGAAAAAGCAGGTTTATTTTTTTGCTGCTTTTTTTAACGAATCGAAAAAAAACAGACCCCCACTTGAGCACTCAGAGACTAACACCCAAATACGAATGAACAGTGAATGCCCGTATTGTATGAAATAACAGCCGTGTTTGACCGATGGTCTATTCATTCGTATTTCTGAACTTTGCCAATCAAACCATTACAAATAGACCAGACACTGCCGAGTTTTCTGCTTAGTGAATTCCCGGATTGGGACTTAGAAAAAAAAACACAAATCGGCAAAACTCGGATTTTTAAATACTGGCCCATGTTTGTTCTGCCCTCGCTGTGTTTCACTCCATTGTTTTTCACCTTCTGGGAACATATGGTTTCTATACCATGCTCTGTCTCTCTGCAACACTTTTTTATTACAGCACTAAGATAATGTCCATCAATACATACTGTACATCTCTCCTCTTTACGCTTTCTCTCTGTCCATCACTACATACATTCCTTCTCTTCTTTACACTTGCTCTCTGCCTGTCACTACATACATTCCTCCTCCTCTTTACACTTTCTCTCTGTCCATCAGTACATACATCTCTGCTCCTCTTTACCCTTTCTTTCTTTCTGTCAATCACTACATACGTAACATCTCTCCTCTTCTTTATGCTTCCTCTCTATTCATCAAGGCTTTGCCTTATTTTTTTTTTTTTAAGGCCATAACCACACCTAGGCCCTCATTCCGAGTTGTTCGCTCGTTATTTTTCTTTGCATCGGTGCAATTAGTCGCAAACTGCGCATGCGCAACGTTCGCAATGCGCCTGCGCCAAGTAAATTTGATAAAAGGTTTGGTATTTTACTCACGGCTTAACGAAGAAATCTCTTCGTTCTGGTGATCGGAGTGTGATTGACAGGAAGTGGGTGTTTCTGGGCAGAAACTGGCCGTTTTATGGGTGTGTGTGAAAAAACGCAGCCGTTTCTGGGAAAAACGCGGGAGTGGCTGGAGAAACGGGGGAGTGTCTGGGCGAATGCTGGGTGTGTTTGTGACGTCAAACCAGGAACGAAACTGACTGAACTGATCGCAGTGGCAGAGTAAGTCTCGAGCTACTCAGAAACTGCAAAGAAATTTCTTTTCGCAATTCTGCAAATCTTTCGTTCGCAATTCTGCAAAGCTAAGATTCACTCCCAGTAGGCGGCGGCTTAGCGTGTGCAAAGCTGCTAAAAGCAGCTAGCGAGCGAACAACTCGGAATGAGGGCCCTAGCTCTTTGATGCTCTTAGATGATCTGTCATCATTGCTGCGCTTTTTAATTTTCATTCTCCAAGCTACGTCAACGTATGCTCAAAGTACAACATTCACAATAGTAATGAATAAATGTTCTAAATGTTCACTACTTGGATATGTTATAAACACCAGTCATGTTATAGAGGAGCTCTGTTTGGTGTTTCAATCAGCCCCTTGTGTTTGAAAAATGACAGTTGGTAGCTGTTTGACTGGAGCACCATTTATCATACACAACAAGTTTTTAATAACTAAAATTAAATAATGATACATACATGGGCCCATTAATATGTTATATAAACTACAGTAGTTCCTCATATTTTAGCTTCACTTAAAACCCCCCATTTATTTTGCGTTCCCTATTGCATACAGAGATGGATTAAGACCCCATTTTGGCCCTAAGCAAGATAACGATTTAGGAAACCCCTCCTTCAAACAATCCACAGCACTATATTTTCATTCCTGATTTGAATATAAGGAGGAAAAACAAAAATCCCTTACATTATTTTTGGTTTTCCTCCTTATATTCTATTACAGTATATTACTTTCCCCCTTCACTGATTGCACCATGTCACCTCACCTCTAATTAAACTCTCTATCGGCTGATACATTCGCACTCCATTCACACAATCTTAACCAAATAAAATAATGACATGGACAACTGAAATTGGTGGTGAAAGGGGTCAGCTTTTTATTTAGGATGATTTTAGTTTAGATTAATTTTAAGAAAATAAAGTATGGTGGTGGGGGGAAGAATGGCCTAGCAGTAAGCAAATAACTTAAACAGAGATTGAAACTAGTGATGTGCACCGGACATTTTTCGGGTTTTGTGTTTTGGTTTTGGATTCGGTTCCGCGGCCGTGTTTTGGATTCGGACGCGTTTTGGCAAAACCTCCCTGAAATTTTTTTGTCGGATTCGGGTGTGTTTTGGATTCGGGTGTTTTTTACAAAAAACCCTCAAAAACAGCTTAAATCATAGAATTTGGGGGTCATTTTGATCCCATAGTATTATTAACCTCAATAACCATAATTTCCACTCATTTCCAGTCTATTCTGAACACCTCACACCTCACAATATTATTTTTAGTCCTAAAATTTGCACCGAGGTTGTTGGATGACTAAGCTAAGCGACCCAAGTGGCCGACACAAACACCTGGCCCATCTAGGAGTGGCACTGCAGTGTCAGACAGGATGGTCGATTTAAAAAATAGTCCCCAAACAGCACATGATGCAAAGAAAAAAAGAGGTGCACTGTGGTCGCTGGATGGCTAAGCTAAGCGACACAAGTGGCCGACACAAACACCTGGCCCATCTAGGAGTGGCACTGAAGTGTCAGGCAGGATGGCACTTCAAAAAAATAGTGCCCAAACAGCACATGATGCAAAGAAAAATGAAAGAAAAAAGAGGTGCAAGTTGGAATTGTCCTTGGGCCCTCCCACCCACCCTTATGTTGTATAAACAGGACATGCACACTTTAACAAACCCATCATTTCAGCGACAGGGTCTGCCACACAACTGTAACTGAAATGACTGGTTGGTTTGGGCCCCCACCAAAAAAGAAGCAATCAATCTCTCCTTGCACAAAATGGCTCTACAGAGGCAAGATGTCCACCTCCTCCTCATCGTCCGATTCCTCACCCCTTTCACTGTGTACATCCCCCTCCTCACAGATTATTAATTCGTCCCCACTGGAATCCACCATCTCAGGTCCCTGTGTACTTTCTGGAGGCAATTGCTGGTGAATGTCTCCAAGGAGGAATTGATTATAATTCATTTTGATGAACATCATCTTCTCCACATTTTCTGGAAGTAACCTCGTACGCCGATTGCTTACAAGGTGAGCGGCTGCACTAAACACTCTTTCGGAGTACACACTGGAGGGAGGGCAACTTAGGTAGAATAAAGCCAGTTTGTGCAAGGGCCTCCAAATTGCCTCTTTTTCCTGCCAGTATACGTACGGACTGTCTCACGTGCCTACTTGGATGCGGTCACTCATATAATCCTCCACCATTCTTTCAATGGTGAGAGAATCATATGCAGTGACAGTAGACAACATGTCAGTAATCATTGGCAGGTCCTTCAGTCCGGACCAGATGTCAGCACTCGCTCCAGACTGCCCTGCATCACCGCCAACGGGTGGGCTCGGAATTCTTAGCCTTTTCCTCGCACCCCCAGTTGCGGGAGAATGTGTAGGAGCAGCTGTTGACGGGTCACGTTCCGCTTGACTTGACAATTTTCTCACCAGCAGGTCTTTGAACCTCTGCAGACTTGTGTTTGCCGGAAAGAGAGATACAACGCAGGTTTTAAATCTAGGATCGAGCACGGTGGCCAAAATGTAGTGCTCTGATTTCAACAGATTGACCACCCGTGAATCCTGGTTAAGCGAATTAAGGGCTCCATCCACAAGTCCCACATGCCTAGCGGAATCGCTCTGTTTTAGCTCCTCCATCAATGTCTCCAGCTTCTTCTGCAAAAGCCTGATGAGTGGAATGACCTGACTCAGGCTGGCAGTGTCTGAACTGACTTCACGTGTGGCAAGTTCAAAGGGTTGCAGAACCTTGCACTACGATGAAATCATTCTCCACTGCGCTTGAGTCAGGTGCATTCCCCCTCCTTTGCCTATATCGTAGGCAGATGTATAGGCTTGAATGGCCTTTTGCTGCTCCTCCATCCTCTGAAGCATATAGAGGGTTGAATTCCACCTCGTTACCACCTCTTGCTTCAGATGATGACAGGGCAGGTTCAGGACTGTTTGCTGGTGCTCCTGTCTTCGGCACGCGGTGGCTGAATGCCGAAAGTGGCCCGCAATTCTTCGGGCCACCGACAGCATCTCTTGCACGCCCCTGTCGTTTTTTAAATAATTCTGCACCACCAAATTCAATGTATGTGCAAAACATGGGACGTGCTGGAATTTGCCCAGATGTAATGCACGCACAATATTGCTGGCGTTGTCCGATGTCACAAATCCCCAGGAGAGTCCATTTGGGGTAAGCCATTCTGCGATGATGTTCCTCAGTTTCCGTAAGAGGTTGTCAGCTGTGTGCCTCTTCTGGAAAGCGGTGTTACAAAGCGTAGCCTGCCTAGGAACGAGTTGGCATTTGCGAGATGCTGCTACTATTGCCGCCACTGCTGTTGTTGCTGCGGGAGGCAATACATCTACCCAGTGGGCTGTCACAGTCATATAGTCCTGAGTCTGCCCTGCTCCACTTGTCCACATGTCCGTGGTTAAGTGGACATTGGGTACAACTGCATTTTTTAGGACACTGGTGACTCTTTTTCTGAGGTCTGTGTACATTTTCGATATCGCCTGCCTAGAGAAATGGAACCTAGATGGTATTTGGTACCGGGGACACAGTACCTCAATCAAGTCTGTAGTTGCCTGTGAATTAACGGTGGATAACGGAAACACGTTTCTCACCGCCCAGGCTGCCAAGGCCTGAGTTATCCGCTTTGCAGCAGGATGACTGCTGTGATATTTCATCTTCCTCGCAAAGGACTGTTGGACAGTCAATTGTTTACTGGAAGTAGTACAAGTGGTCTTCAGACTTCCCCTCTGGGATGACGATCGACTCCCAGCAGCAACAACAGCAGCGCCAGCAGCAGTAGGCGTTACACTCAAGGATGCATCGGAGGAATCCCAGGCAGGAGAGGACTCGTCAGACTTGCCAGTGACATGGCCTGCAGGACTATTGGCTTTCCGGTGTAAGGAGGAAATTGACACTGAGGGAGTTGGTGGTGTGGTTTGCAGGACCTTGGTTACAAGAGTAAGGGATTTAGTGGTCAGTGGACTGCTTCCGCTGTCATCCAAAGTTTTTGAACTTGTCACTGACTTATGATGAATGCGCTGCAGGTGACGTATAAAGGAGGATGTTCCGAGGTGGTTAGCGTCCTTACCCCTACTTATTACAGCTTGACAAAGGCAACACATGGCTTGACACCAGTTTTCCGCATTTGTGTTAAAATAATTCCACACCGAAGAGGTGATTTTTTTGTAATTTGACCAGGCATGTCAATGGCCATATTCGTCCCACGGACAACAGGTGTCTCCCCGGGTGCCTGACTTAAACAAACCACCTCACCATCAGAATCCTCCTTGTCAATTTCCTCCTCAGAGCCAGCAACACCCATATCCTCATCCTGGTGTATGTTAGGCGCCGGGGTCCGCTCGTCTGCGCGGCCCGGCGCCTAGCAACTAGGGACGCCGTGCGCGTACAGCCGCCGGCTCCCTAGCAACGCTAGACGCTGGGCACACTGAGCCGCACGGACCCTAGCTACGGGGACGCCACTGGCGGACCACGTTCCCCATTGCTGGGTCCTGTTTAATTAATAGGTGCACCTGATCTCTGGCCGTGCAGCAAGGCAGCTGCACGGCATTCATTCTAATCAGCTCTGTCAGCAGCTGATTGGAGGACTCCTGTTTAAATACACTCTCAGGGCTTCTCACAGACGCCGGTAATAGCTTCCTGCATGCTGTCTTTGTTTGCTGAGAGTCTGTTTCCAGTCTTGCTGTATCCGGTCGTTCCAGTCCTCTGAAGTCCTGTACTCGGGAGTTATCATCTCGTCCCTGGAGTCCTGACCGATCACCGTTTAACATCCAGTGGTGTTCGTGAGTCGCGGCTCTGCCGTGTGTAGCGGCTCGGCCGCTTTACCCTTTATTATTTGTGTTTGGAGCATTTTGCGGAGGGTTTTGCTTCCACAGGTCCACTCTGGTATCCGGCGGTGCCGGGTAGGAGTATTGGACAAGTGGATTTTGGTTGTCCTTTTCCCTGGCGGTTTTTCCGCACATACTTTAGGTTTTTTAGTTAGCTCATAGCCCCTGGCCTGTTGTTAGCTAGAGGTCCTCTTGTTATCATCCTGCCTCGGATTTCCCTTTGTCTCTCATTAAGACCGGGGGGCATCGGAGTTGGGCAGACATAATCCGCCCTTCAAACGCGGCTGCCAAGGGCTCAAGAAACCATAGTCTCGCAAGGGATTTCCGATAGCATGGGTGAGACAACAGAGTTAGGGCGCCAGGGGCTATTATTCTTTCCTGCTCCCATTCCCAGCATTCCATTCCAGTGCTCCGGTCATTGTCATAAGATCTCCTCTGGCCAGGAGTGCTGGAATCATAACATTATTACCGGCCATACCAAAACTTAAAATTAAACAGGGTTTAATTTTTTCTTATTCAGTTTTGTGAGAGTTTATCGGCCTCATGAATCCTTCAGGTTTAGGGCCAAATCCTGGTCAGCTCTTAGTCAGCCAGATTCAAGAACTTACTCAGATGGTTCAGGATCTTTCTCTTCGGGTGAAGTCGCAGGAAGATCTTTTGCGAGCTTCCCCGAAGGTAGTTCCTGAACCAAAGATGCATTTGCCTGACCGTTTTTCTGGTGATAGGAAAGAGTTTTTTAATTTTAAAGAATCCTGTAAACTTTATTTTCATTTAAGACCGATTTCCTCGGGTACTGAATCTCACCGGGTCGGGATTATTATTTCTTTGCTCCAGGGGGATCCTCAGACCTGGGCATTTGGTTTAAAAGCAGAGGATCCGGCATTGTTGTCAGTGGACGCTTTTTTGGGGTCTTTAGGGCTCTTGTATGATGACCCTGATAGAGAGGTGTCCGCTGAAAGTCAGTTGCGCGCTCTCAGACAGGGTAGAAATCCTGCGGAGGTTTATTGTACGGAGTTTCGCCGTTGGTCGAACGACTGTGGCTGGAATGACCCAGCCCTGCGCAGTCAGTTTCGCCTCGGCTTATCTGAGTCTATAAAAGACAGTCTCCTTCAGTACCCCGCTCCTGAGACTCTCGATAAGCTCATGGAGCTTTCTATTAAGATAGATCGTCGTCTCAGAGAGCGGAGGGCTGAAAAAGGAGCACCTGTAAGGTCAAGTCCGTGTGTATATTCCATTCCTGAGGACGTAGAGGAGCCCATGCAGATGGGTCTCTCCCGGCTGTCTCCTGAAGAAAGAGCCAGAAGGCAAAATTCTGGTCTTTGCCTGTACTGTGGGGGTAAGGGACATTTTTCTCGTAATTGTCCGAACAAGTCGGGAAACGCTTTGACCAGGTGAATTGTGAGGGGGTTCACCTAGGTCTGCAGCTTATCTCCTCGAATAACTCCCTTTTAGTCCCAGTTAAAGTTTCCTTTGGCAGCCTCAGTTCTTCGGTGTCGGCTTTTGTTGACAGTGGAGCTGCAGGAAACTTTATGGATTTAACTTGGGCTAAGGCCTTAGGCATTCCTCAGTTACCTTTGGGTAGGTGTGTCACCATGCATGGCTTAGATGGGAGTCCACTGTCCAATGGGGTTATTTCTCTCCGTACACCCCCTGTATTACTTACAGTAGGAGCTCTACATTCTGAAAAAATCGAGTTCTTCCTTACTCATTGCCCAGCAGTTCCAGTAGTTCTGGGTCACCCTTGGCTGGCCTTTCATAATCCCACCATTGATTGGCGGTCGGGGGAGATTTCACAATGGGGTACCTTTTGTGATAGGGAATGTATTACGTTTCCAGTCAGAGTAGCAGCTGCCATTCCTGAACTCATTCCTGTGGAATACCAGGAGTTTGCTGATGTGTTCTCCAAAGGCAATGCGGACATTCTGCCTCCTCATCGGCCGTATGATTGTGCTATTGAGCTTATTCCTGGTGCCGCATTACCAAAGGGAAGTTTATATGCTTTATCCGGGCCAGAAACTGCGGCCATGAATGATTATGTTAAGGAGAGCCTAGGGAAAGGATTTATTAGACCATCAAAATCTCCTTTAAGTGCAGGTTTCTTCTTTGTGGAGAAAAAGGATGGCTCGCTTAGACCTTGCATTGACTTTAGAGCCCTGAATAAGATCTCAGTTAAAAATACTTATCCTTTGCCGCTGATATCTGTACTCTTTGATCAGCTACGTTCGGCTGTGATTTTTTTCTAAAATTGACCTTAGAGGAGCGTACAACCTCATCCGAATCAAATCTGGAGATGAGTGGAAGACGGCCTTCAGTACTCAGTCAGGTCACTACGAGTACCTGGTGATGCCGTTTGGCTTGTCCAATGCTCCAGCAGTTTTTCAAGACCTCATTACTGATGTGCTCCGTGACTTCCTAGGGAAATTCGTGGTCGTTTACTTAGACGACATCCTGATTTATTCTGAATCAATGGAACAACATGTTACCCAGGTGCGTCTGGTTCTTCAGAAGTTACGTGAGAATCATTTATATGCCAAGCTGGAGAAGTGTGAGTTTCATGTCACGGAGGTATCTTTTAGGGTACATTATTTCCCCTCAGGGATTTTCCATGGAACCAAAGAAGCTCCAGGCCATCCTTAGTTGGGCGCAACCCACCAATTTAAAAGCAATTCAGCGCTTTTTAGGGTTTGCGAATTATTATAGGAGGTTCATTCATTCTTTTTCTGACCTTGTTGCTCCCATTGTAGCTCTGACAAAGAAAGGAGCGGATCCTACCAACTGGTCGCGTGAAGCAGAGTTGTCCTTTCGGGCCTTGAAACAAGCCTTTGTCTCGGCTCCAGTCCTCAGACATCCCAATCCGGAATTGCCCTTTGTTGTGGAGGTTGATGCCTCGGAGGTTGGAGTGGGGGCTATCCTTTCTCAAAAGGATCCGGAGTCTCTGGAGTTACATCCTTGTGCCTTTATGTCCAGGAAATTCTCCTCCGCTGAATCCAACTATGACGTTGGTAATCGGGAGTTACTGGCGATAAAGTGGGCTTTCGAGGAGTGGAGGCATTGGCTGGAGGGAGCAAAACATACCATTTCAGTATTGACTGACCATAAAAACCTGCAATACATCGAATCAGCTAAGCGGCTTAATGCCCGGCAGACACGTTGGGCTTTATTTTTTACTCGTTTCAAATTTATAATCACTTTCAGGCCTGGTTCCTGGAATACCAAGGCTGATGCCCTGTCACGCAGTTTTCTTCCGGTTCACAATAACAGTCCTGTTACTCCCATACTTCCATCTTCGGTCATTTGGGCAGGCCTCACACAAGATTTATTTACCCAGTTAAAACAGCTTCAACACCAAGCTCCTGGAAATACTCCTGCTGGTCGTCTTTACGTCCCTGAGTTTTTGAGAGCTACTGTTTTGACTGAATTCCATGATAACAAAGTTTCCGGGCATCCGGGAATCTCTAAGACTTTGGAGTTAGTCTCCCGCTCAGTATGGTGACCTGGTCTTTCTAAAGACGTTAAGGAGTTTGTTTTTTCATGTCAGGTTTGTGCACAGCATAAGGTTCCCCGTTCCTTGCCTATCGGGCAACTTATGCCCTTAAATGTCCCTCTCAGGCCATGGTCTCATATTTCCATGGATTTTGTGGTAGACCTTCCCCTTTCAGCCGGATTCCGAGTCATATGGGTGGTAGTGGACCGTTTTAGCAAGATGGCTCATTTGGCTCATTTCATTGCTCTTCCCCGACTGCCATCTGCCCAAGGGTTGGCAGTTTTGTTTCTCCGCCATGTTTTCAGACTTCATGGGTTGCATACTGATATTGTTTCTGATCGGGGTCCACAATTCATCGTACAATTCTGGAAGTGTTTTTGTGCTTCATTAAAGATGAAATTGTCGTTAACATCCGGTTACCACCCACAATCCAACGGGCAAACCGAGCGAGTTAACCAATCATTGAAACAGTATTTGCGTTTGTATTCAGCCAAACTCCAGAATGATTGGTCCGAGTTTCTTCCGTTGGCGGAGTTTGCTTACAATAATTCCTGTCATTCCTCCACTAAAGTGTCTCCATTCGTTTCAGTTTTTGGTTTTCACCCCAGAGCTAATTCTTTTTTTCATCATTCCTCAGTCTCCCCGCTAACCTTAACCTCCCATCTCAGAGCCATTTGGAAAAAAGTGCACCTTGCTCTCAGAAAAGCGGCCTTTCGAGAGAAGAAATTTTCTGACAGGCTCCGACGTCCTTGCACTTTTAAGGTGGGAGATAGGGTATGGTTGTCGACTCGTAACATCAGGCTTCGACAATCCTCGGCTAGATTGGGACCCAAATTTATTGGGCCATTTCTTATTATTAAAAGAGTCAACCCAGTTGCCTTCCGGTTACGTTTACCAAGATCTCTTAGGATTGGAAATACGTTTCATTGCTCCTTGTTGAAACTATGCTTTTCTTCCAGTAGATTTCCAAGGAGGATCTCTCAGGGTAGATCTCCGGTGGATGTACAGGGACAACAGGAGTTCTTGGTGGAGAAGGTTCTCGATTCCAAATTGTCCCGGGGCCGGCTTTATTTTCTGGTACACTGGAGAGGCTATGGTCCGGAGGAAAGGTCTTGGGTCTTGGATAAGGATCTTCATGCCCCGAGGCTCAAGAGGGCATTTTTTCGGTAAATTTCCTCGGAAACATGACTTTAGGGGTTCCTTGACCCCTCCTCAAGGGGGGGGGGTACTGTTAGGCGCCGGGGTCCGCTCGTCTGCGCGGCCCGGCGCCTAGCAACTAGGGACGCCGTGCGCGTACAGCCGCCGGCTCCCTAGCAACGCTAGACGCCGGGCACACTGAGCCGCACGGACCCTAGCTACGGGGACGCCACTGGCGGACCGCGTTCCCCGTTGCTGGGTCCTGTTTAATTAATAGGTGCACCTGATCTCTGGCCGTGCAGCAAGGCAGCTGCACGGCATTCATTCTAATCAGCTCTGTCAGCAGCTGATTGGAGGACTCCTGTTTAAATACACTCTCAGGGCTTCTCACAGACGCCGGTAATAGCTTCCTGCATGCTGTCTTTGTTTGCTGAGAGTCTGTTTCCAGTCTTGCTGTATCCGGTCGTTCCAGTCCTCTGAAGTCCTGTACTCGGAAGTTATCATCTCGTCCCTGGAGTCCTGACCGATCACCGTTTAACATCCAGTGGTGTTCGTAAGTCGCGGCTCTGCCGTGTGTAGCGGCTCGGCCGCTTTACCCTTTATTATTTGTGTTTGGAGCATTTTGCGGAGGGTTCCGCTTCCACAGGTCCACTCTGGTATCCGGCGGTGCCGGGTAGGAGTATTGGACAAGTGGATTTTGGTTGTCCTTTTCCCTGGCGGTTTTTCCGCACATACTTTAGGTTTTTTAGTTAGCTCGTAGCCCCTGGCCTGTTGTTAGCTAGAGGTCCTCTTGTTATCATCCTGCCTCGGATTTCCCTTTGTCTCTCATTAAGACCGGGGGGCATCGGAGTTGGGCAGACATAATCCGCCCTTCAAACGCGGCTGCCAAGGGCTCAAGAAACCATAGTCTCGCAAGGGATTTCCGATAGCACGGGTGAGACAACAGAGTTAGGGCGCCAGGGGCTATTATTCTTTCCTGCTCCCGTTCCCAGCATTCCATTCCAGTGCTCCGGTCATTGTCATAAGATCTCCTCTGGCCAGGAGTGCTGGAATCATAACAGTGTACTTCAACAGTGACATCTTCAATTTGACTATCAGGAACTGGACTGCGGGTGCTCCTTCTAGCACTTGCAGGGGGCGTGCAAATGGTGGAAGGCGCCACCTCTTCCCGTCCAGTGTTGGGAAGGTCAGGCATCGCAGCCGACTCAATTGGACTCTCCTTGGGGATTTGTGATTTAGAAGAACGCACAGTTCTTTGCTGTGCTTTTGCCAGCTTAAGTCTTTTCATTTTTCTAGCGAGAGGATGAGTGCTTCCATCCTCATGTGAAGCTAAACCACTAGCCATGAACATAGGCCAGGGCCTCAGCCGTTCCTTGCCACTCCGTGTCGTAAATGGCATATTGGCAAGTTTACGCTTCTCCTCAGACGCTTTTAATTTTGATTTTTGGGTCATTTTACTGAACTTTTGTTTTTTGGATTTTACATGCTCTCTACTATGACATTGGGCATCGGCCTTGGCAGACGACGTTGATGGCATTTCATCGTCTCGGCCATGACTAGTGGCAGCAGCTTCAGCACGAGGTGGAAGTGGATCTTGATCTTTCCCTATTTTACCCTCCACATTTTTGTTCTCCATTTTTTAATGTGTGGAATTATATGCCAGTATCAATAGCAATGGCCTACTACTATATATACTGCGCACAACTGAAATGCACCACAGGTATGGATGGATAGTATACTTGACGACACAGAGGTAGGTAGAGCAGTGGCCTACTGTACCGTACTGCTATATATTATATACTGGTGGTCAGCAAACTGTGCAAAACTGAAATGCACCACAGGTATGGATGAATAGTATACTTGACGACACAGAGGTAGGTAGAGCAGTGGCCTACTGTACCGTACTGCTATATATTATATACTGGTGGTCAGCAAACTGTGCAAAACTGAAATGCACCACAGGTATGGATGGATAGTATACTTGACGACACAGAGGTAGGTAGAGCAGTGGCCTACTGTACCGTACTGCTATATATTATATACTGGTGGTTAGCAAACTGTGCAAAACTGAAATGCACCACAGGTATGGATGGATAGTATACTTGACGACACAGAGGTAGGTAGAGCAGTGGCCTTCTGTACCGTACTCCTATATATTATATACTGGTGGTCAGCAAAATTATGCACTGTACTCCTACTATATACTACAATGCAGCACAGATATGGAGCGTTTTTCAGGCAGAGAACGTATAATACTGGTGGTCACTGGTCAGCAAAACTCTGCACTGTACTCCTCCTATATAATACTGGTGGTCCCCAGTCCCCACAATAAAGCAGTGTGAGCACAGATATATGCAGCACACTGAGCACAGATATGGAGCATTTTTTAGGCAGAGAACGTATAATACTGGTGGTCACTGGTCAGCAAAACTCTGCACTGTACTCCTCCTATATAATACTGCTGGTCCCCAGTCCCCACAATAAAGCAGTGTGAGCACAGATATATGCAGCACACTGAGCACAGATATGGAGCGTTTTTCAGGCAGAGAACGTATAATACTGGTGGTCACTGGTCAGCAAAACTCTGCACTGTACTCTTCCTATAATACTGCTGGTCCCCAGAATAAAGATATTTGCAGCCCCCTGAAACAAAGTGAGAGGGCGCCAGCCACGTCCTCTCACTATAATTTCCAATGCACGAGTGAAAAATGGCGGCGACGCGCGGCTCCTTATATAGAATCTGAATCTCGCGAGAATCCGACAGCGGGATGATGATGTTCGGGGCGCTCGGGTTAACCGAGCCATGCGGGAGAATCCGAGTCTGCCTCGGACCCGTGTAAAATGGGTGAAGTTCGGGGGGGTTCGGATTCCGAGGAACCGAACCCGCTCATCATTAATTGAAACCAGGGTCAATGACCCACCTCAACAAGGACGAGGCCTTTTGCCACCATCCTTGTCCTAACAACTCGCAAGGGAAGAACCTATTGCCTAACCCTTGTGGAGCATAACGACCAAGCAATGAGGCCAACCACCCACATTGCTATCAACTTGAGGCAACCTCCCATCCACGGAGAAGGAAAGGCCCAACCTGGAATGGTGGTGGCCCCTGCCCGATACATATAATCCACGCCTAAACCCCTAACCCTGGATGGAACAGTCCCCCAGGGCAATAACCATAAATGATTCCAACGTCAATGGCCATCCTGACACTGGCCATCCACCAAGATGAAACAAAGTGCAGAATGTTAAACCAACAACATGAAAACCAAAAAGGGGGAGGGAGGGAGGGCAATTGTCCAGAAGCAAAGAGGACCCTTACACCAAACAGCTAACAAATATCCATGAAACCTCCCCCAAGCAACTAACCAACAAACCAATCAACTACACTTGTTAACATAAACCAAGACCCTCCTAATAAAAGCCTTAACCCCTGAGTGTCCTGTCGGAGTACAAATGTACAGGCCTGGAGGTTTATGACACTACTGTCATATCTAATTCCCTCCGTGTTCTTTCTATTATTATACCACTCAGTTACTGCATTTTAGATCAGTGCTCCCCTCACTGAATGTAGAAGGTCCCATACCCTATTATACAATCCACTCACTGACTGCATTGTATATGAGTGACCCAGGCTTACTGATTGTAGCAAACCCCATCAACTAAAATACTCATTATTATCCCCCCTCACTCATTGATTGCATTTGATATCAGTATTTTATAACAACATTTTATAATACCCATAACAACCCCCAGTCAGGTACTGCATTGATTATATACCTGTGCCCCCCTCAGTGATTGTACTGCCTGCTACAACCAGTGAGAAGGGGGAAAGGGAGGCATTCATATATGGAGTCACACTAAAGGCACTGATATATAATCAATACAGTCACTGACTAAGGGCGCAATAATGGGTATTATAATAAGGGTTGGAGGACCTACTAATAGGGGATGGGGCACGTGCACAAAATCAGTGTGGGGGGGAGGGCATTGATCTCTAATGCAGACACTGACATTAGTGTTTAGTACAATATATATGACCCTTACTGATTGTAGCAGACAGATGGTAGTGCTGTAAATAGAATATAAAAGCTTCTTGATATATCACCAGTCAGTGTTTGCCAACACCCCAGCTATGATTGTAGTAGGCGACTGTTATACACTGTACTTAAAATAACTCTGTGCGGTCCACAGTTCCTCTTTCTGTGTGTCTGACATCTACCGCGTCCTCACAACATGCAAGGGGATGCGGTACACTAATTGCAGTTCCCTCGGCTCTGACAGTGAAAATGACACCCCCAAAAATAACCAAAATCAACCAATTCCTGTGTCAACTTTTTGTACCTGTCAAGCTTAACACGCGTAAATGTTTTGTTAGTGTCAACCTAATACATGTCAACATTTTTGTCAGTGTCAACTTAATACATGTCGACCATATGGGGTTGAACTTTTGACTGTCGACCTAGAGATTGTCGATCTTCTATACCACACCCAGTATAATTAGAGTATTATACCATCACACCATAGGGATCACATAGCACATCTGTATGGTGTCCCCCCATAAGGTCCAGCCTTACCAGCCATGTGCCACCCCCACCATGTCTAGTCTTCCCTGTGACCCCAATAGATCCAGCCCTCCATGTCCTGCACTCCCCTTTGGACTAGCCTTCACTGCTCTGTGTCCCCAGGTCCAACCCACCCTGACCTGCATCCCCAGGTCTAGTCTTTCCTGTCCTGTGACCCTCCAGTTGCAACCCTCTCTACACTCCCATATCCAGACGTCATTGGTCTCCCATATATTGCCCCCACCTTTCCCCTGTGACTCCACCACCCACCTTTCCCCTGTGCCCTAAACAGTCATTTTTCCTCTTGCCTTGACTCTCAGCCTGCCACCCCATTTCATCTTTCACTTCTCCTTTTTTCATCCCTTACCATCGTCTTCCTCTTCTGCTCCGCCCACCTCAACACAATGTAGGGTTATTGTTTTTTCTTTATTTGAGAGGCTTTCCACCACTTCCCTTCCTTGTTTCATCTTTTAGTGTAAGAAGTTTCAAATGTAAGATTTGACAAAATGTGCATAAGAATGTGAGGATGCATCTTTGGAGCTCACTACATACAGTAAATGCATATCTTTATCAATAAAAAATATATGGGCCCCATAATGTTTAATTACAATTTCCATTTGATATTTCAGCTTGATACTGATTATACCATGACATACAGAACATGCCTTTAAAACTCTTGTCCCGTTTACTGTAGTAAGAGCTCTGCCAAACGGATACAACTACTCAAGTATCAGCGGTAGATATGATACAGGGCCGGTTCTAGACCTTGTGGTGCCCAGGGCGAAAGTTTCCTTTGCCCTGCCCCCCAGGCAAAACCAGGTTCGCCACAGTTATGCCCCCGCGTGGCCACAGTTATGCCCCCTGCAATTGTACCCCCAGTAGAGTTGTGCCCCATGTAGCTGTGCCCTCAGTAGTTGTGTCCCCTATAGTTTTGCCCCCAGTAGTTGTGCCCCCTGTAGCTGTGCCCTCAGTAGTTGTGTCCCCTATAGTTTTGCCCCCAGTAGTTGTGCCCCCTGTAGCTGTGCCCTCAGTAGTTGTGCCCCCAGTAGTTTTGCCCCCAGTAGCTGTGTCCCCTGTAGTTTTGCCCCATGTAGCTGTGTCCCCTGTAGTTTTGCCCCCTGTAGTTGTGCCCTCAGCAGTTATGCCCTCAGTATTTATTATGATTTATTAGCAGTTTCTTATATAGCGCAGCATATTCCGTTGCGCTTTACAATTAGAATAACAGTTAAAGAACAAAACTGGGCAAAGACAGATAGGCATAGAGGTAGGAAGGCCTTGCTCGCAAGCTTACAATCTATAGGGGAATAGGCATTGATACACAAGGATAGATGCTACCTGTTACATAATGGTCCCCCAGATTGCTAGGTTGTTAATGGGTTGTATGATATGATCACCCAGCAATGTTGAAAGACAAAATGTGAGGTTATGTGGTCTGTACAGAGTGGATGTAACTGGATAGGGAAGCATTAGTAGTTGTGCCCCCCTGTAGTTATGCCCCTAGTAGCAGCGCTTACAACAAAAAAAAAAAAATATATATAGAAAAAGAATACTCACCAGTCCCGCTCCTGCTTCTCGACCGCTGCTGCTGTCCTCTGTCTCCATCCGCCGCTCCTAGGATCTATGGGAGAGATGTCATGATGTCTCTCCCATAACTCCGCACAGACACTAGAGGTCAATTATGACCTCTAGCGTCTGTGGCCGTTCCCACTATGCCGTGCTGTGCATGGCAGCATGTGGGAGGGTCAGGCGGCGCCAGCGCCCTCAGGACTGCGGTGCCCTGGGCAAAAAGACTGCTTGCCCGCGGCAAGAGCCACTCCTGATATGATACGATTGGATTTCTTATCCTACATATACAGTAGCACTGATTGATGCTTACAGTGGTCCCTACGAGTAAGTCAGAATGAAAAGGAGGACAGATTATATTTCCCAATAAGAAGGTTGAGTAGTCACGTTAAAGCTTTGCCTTTGATAAACTGATCTAATTTCTGGCTGATCTTCTGATCTGAGAAGCCCAAGGATGTATGTTTAAAACCGTTATGTTTCAATTTCCTCCCTTTCTGCTGTTATGTGACAGTAATTAATGTGAAACTGCTGCTGGTGATTCCTGGAGCAAGACATTCATTGTCACCTCTCTAAGAGAGCTGGAGCGCAGCACATTGTAATGATTTCACATGCCTGTGGCTTTTGGCTAATGTTATTTTAGAAAATACCTTCTGATGTTTTGCAGTGTTGGTTTGGGACAATTAAAATTGTTATAGAAAACTCTGTCAATCTGTTTTCAATATTGACACTGAATAATTGGATGTATGTGGCTTTTTGTATTCTGCGGAATATTAGAGAGAGATTGTATTTATATTTTCAGCACTAATCCACTAACAGAAATGGATTGCACACATTCCGACCCGATCGCTCGCTGCAGTTTATCGCAGCGCAGCGATCGGGTCGGAATTGCACATGCACCGGAGCTGTAGTGCGCTGGCGCATTCCAGACGGGTGAAGGCCGTCGTTCAGTAGCGTTCGCCTCTGCCTGATTGACAGGTAGAGGCGGTCGCAGGGCGGTAGGGGGTTGGACGGCGGCACGGTCCGGCCAGCGCTAGCGTGGCCGGACAGTTGGGGAGGCGGGCCACAGCAGCTACATGACGTCTCACGCAGCCGCTGCGACCAGTGGCAGTGGCGATCAACTCCTGGCCAGCCGCAGGAGCTGCACTGGCCGGGAGTTACTCCAAAAATACAAAAGCATCGCCACTGTGCGATGCTTTTGTATTTCTGCGGGGGGGGGGCGCGGATTGACATGCGGGGCTGGCTAGCCCTCTGCTGGGCGTCCTCCCTCATGTCAGGGAAGATGATCGTAGCTGTGCTAAACTGAACACAGCTACGATCAACTCGGAATGACCCGCATAGACCACAACTGTTGACAAAAACACTGCCCCACAGATCTGGACCCTCTTCCCACAAGAGGGACAGCCAGAAGGTATGAAACACCAGACAGACCGGGCTGTCGTCCATACCTTACATACTTACCTAATCTCCCAATACATCTAGGAGTCATTAGACTTTTCTCAAGCCCTCCCACATTCCGCCCATTTCCCCTGTTAAGCAGGAGGAGGCTTGATAATACAGATGGAGCCCCCTGTTTCCATGAAGACGTAAACCCTTCCTCATGTGAGGCGCGTGCCTCACCTATGAAAAACACACCAGCTACACATGAGTAAATTCTGGCCAGATCATGGACATAAGGCAATGACTAATGCTTACGATATCACCATAACGTTCCTTTTTTAACTGGAAAGTACGTTCTGTTCTTCTGAGTTGAATCTCCAATTTAGATCAGTACAGTGTGGGGTTCTCGAGTATAGATGTCATAAAAGACAAAATAACAAGAACAGACCAATGTGTAGTAAATACAATCAGAACTTATTATCGTTCATACAGTGTACATTAAATGGTTAACATAAATTCGAGGCGTACCCCACTCGCACTAAAAAATGAGAGTATAAGGCACCTCAAAGTTTCTTTGTGGGGTCAACTTTTTATATTTATATAACACCCAGAGTGATACAGTAGAGTCGCAGTCAAACTAAAGAGGGCCTTGTGACAATTTCCTGGAGGAGACAGGTGATGCGTACCCCAACACTCACACTCGGTGCGCTGGTAACAAGCATATAAAGGTATCTTTCTCTCCTTCAGCAATAAAAGCAATCCAGAGATCGCGTACCGCAACTCACGATTTAAGGGACTGTGTGACTCCTATAAAGGTATCTTTGGATGTTTCCATGGAAATCCCAATTGGAAGTCTCTGGTGTAGTCTCCAGATGTAGATCACATAGGGAGATAAAAAACAGCCAATGTGTAGTAGGTCCTACTAGTATTCGGTGTGGTATACAGGGTATCTCTGATGAGTATTAAATAAATTTAGAGCGTACCCCACTCACACATATATAGGGAGCTCTAAACATATAATGGTTTCTTTTTGGTCAAACATACACAGGATTCAAACGAGGTTTCAGGAATAAACAGTCAGTGCGTACCCCAACACTCACACTCAGGAGGCAGGTCGGAAACTCATAAAGGTATCTTTTCTTTTCTCAAAATCAATATATGGTTATTCAATATGGCGTACCCCAACTCACAGTTTAGTGTGGTGGAAGACTCCTATCAAGGTATCTTTAGACTCCCAGTAGAAAATGTGGCTTGTATATTGAATCATGTATATTTCCGTTAACCCCAGAAAAAAGAAAGATAGCAATGCTCATACCAGAGTTGGTAAAAAAAGGGGTTTACAGATTTTATTTAACAATACATGTAGGGAAATGAATGCAGGAAAACCCTGCATGGCAGTAGTAAAAAAGTTGAATAAAACTTAAATGAAAAACGGCAAAGAGAGATGGTAAACTCTTGCAGACAAAAACAAACAATTTAAAAAGCAAAGGATATCAAAAAATCCGGATAAAATGGCTACTCACACTCCTGTTTGTCGACGCGTTTCAGCCCACATCTGGGCCTTTATCAAGACATATTGGAGTGTGTTTGTAGCTTGATATTTAAAGGACAAAGCGCCAATGAAAAAGGAGCAGGAAGTGATGTCATAATTAAAGAAATTTAAATATCTATTCTCCTTGCCGTTTTTATTATATACAATGAATATATTTCGATCTGGCTAGGAGATATATAATGTATAGACAATAATTAAATTTTAAATCAAGCGAGCTGCATAAAAGATACAACAATAACAGATTGTGCATAAAAGATACAACAATAACAGATTGTCAATCGCGTATTGTGGCTTTCGGCGGAAGTGACGTTACGGCACGGAGCTTTATGGGAGATGTAGTTTTCTTCCCGCATATCCGGTCGTTTGTCATTCATAACCCGTCGGACATGAAACAGGATGCGGGGCTTGTGGGAAGTGTAGTCTCTTCCACTAGGCATATCTGGACGTCACCGGAAGTTGTATTCATTGTCCATTTACCGTGATGTGTATGGGAAATGGAGTCCGTTAGAAGGCTATGTTATGACGTCTAGCACATTCTCTTAACATGATGTTCCATGACATAAGGGGTTCAAACTTAAGACCCTAGGGTGACGTTGTGATATGTCGGATGAAAAAGACTCTAGGAAACAAGATCAGAGTCAGAATACCGATATGCATATATATAGTTACTGACAATTACCAGCATAAAGTGCCATCAGTGAAAAATAATAAATGGTATATACAATCATTAGTGCATTAGTATTCTCTGTTATTTTTTTTGTACCTCACTATACGAATATGTATTTGCTTCAGTGCAATATATATGAGCACTTTATACTAATGCACTAATAATTGTATATATTATTTATTATTTTTTATTGATGGCACTTTATGCTGGAATTGTCAGTAACTATATATATGCACATCGGCATTCTGACTATATGAGCAATGTAAATAATATACAGAACAATTAGCCCAATAATGGGCATTCTGTATATTTTATAGTGATGTGCACCGGAAATTTTTCGGGTTTTGTGTTTTGGTTTTGGGTTCGGTTCCGCGGCCGTGTTTTGGGTTCGAACGCGCTTTGGCAAAACCTCACCGAATTTTTTTTGTCGGATTCGGGTGTGTTTTGGATTCGGGTATTTTTTTCAAAAAACCTTAAAAAACAGCTTAAATCATAGAATTTGGGGGTCATTTTGATCCCATAGTATTATTAACCTCAATAACCATAATTTCCACTCATTTTCAGTCTATTCTGAACACCTCACACCTCACAATATTATTTAATAATTATTTTTAGTCCTAAAATTTGCACCGAGGTAGCTGTGTGACTAAGCTAAGCTAAGCGACCCAAGTGGCCGACACAAACACCTGGCCCATCTAGGAGTGGCACTGCAGTGTCAGACAGGATGGCCCTTCAAAAAAATACTCCCCAAACAGCACATGACGCAAAGAAAAAAAAGGGCGCAATTAGGTAGCAGTGTGACTAAGATAAGCGACCCAAGTGGCCGACACAAACACCTGGCCCATCTAGGAGTGGCACTGCAGTGTCACGCAGGATGGCCCTTCAAAAAAATACTCCCCAAACAGCACATGACGCAAAGAAAAAAAGAGGCGCAATGAGGTAGCTGTGTGACTAAGATAAGCGACCCAAGTGGCCGACACAAAAAACTGGCCCATCTAGGAGTGGCACTGCAGTGTCACGCAGGATGGCCCTTCAAAAAAATACTCCCCAAACAGCACATGACGCAAAGAAAAAAAGAGGCGCACCAAGGTCGCTGTGTGACTAAGTTAAGCGACACAAGTGGCCGACACAAACACCTGGCCCATCTAGGAGTGGCACTGCAGTGTCACGCAGGATGGCCCTTCAAAAAAATACTCCCCAAACAGCACATGACGCAAAGAAAAAAAGAGGCGCACCAAGGTCGCTGTGTGACTAAGTTAAGCAACACAAGTGGCCGACACAAACACCTGGCCCATCTAGGAGTGGCACTGCAGTGTCACGCAGGATGGCCCTTCAAAAAAATACTCCCCAAACAGCACATGACGCAGAGAAAAAAAGAGGCGCACCAAGGTCGCTGTGTGACTAAGATAAGCGACCCAAGTGGCCGACACAAACACCTGGCCCATCCAGGAGTGGCACTGCAGTGTCACGCAGGATGGCCCTTCAAAAAAATACTCCCCAAACAGCACATGACGCAAAGAAAAAAAGAGGCGCACCAAGGTTGCTGTGTGACTAAGATAAGCGACCCAAGTGGCCGACACAAACACCTGGCCCATCTAGGAGTGGCACTGCAATGTCACGCAGGATGGCCCTTCAAAAAAATACTCCCCAAACAGCACATGACGCAAAGAAAAAAAGAGGTGCACCAAGGTCGCTGTGTGACTAAGATAAGCGACCCAAGTGGCCGACACAAACACCTGGCCCATCTAGGAGTGGCACTGCGGCACTGCAGTGTCACGCAGGATGGCCCTTCAAAAAAATACTCCCCAAACAGCACATGACGCAAAGAAAAATGAAAGAAAAAAGAGGTGCAACATGGAATTGTCCTTGGGCCCTCCCACCCACCCTTATGTTGTAAAAACAGGACATGCACACTTTAACGATCCCATCATTTCAGCGACAGGGTCTGCCACACGACTGTGACTGAAATGACTGGTTGGTTTGGGCCCCCACCAAAGAAGAAGCCATCAATCTCTCCTTGCACAAACTGGCTCTACGGAGGCAAGATGTCCACATCATCATCATCGTCCGATTCATCACCCCTTTCACTGTGTACATCCCCCTCCTCACAGATTATTAATTCGTCCCCACTGGAATCCACCATCTCAGGTCCCCGTGTACTTTCTGGAGGCAATTGCTGCTGGTGAATGTCTCCACGGAGGAATTGATTATAATTCATTTTAATGAACATCATCTTCTCCACATTTTCTGGAAGTAACCTCGTACGCCGATTGCTGACAAGGTGAGCGGCGGCACAAAACACTCTTTCGGAGTACACACTGGAGGGAGGGCAACTTAGGTAGAATAAAGCCAGTTTCTGCAAGGGCCTCCAAATTGCCTCTTTTTCCTGCCAGTATACGTACGGACTGTCTGACGTGCCTACTTGGATGCGGTCACTCATATAATCCTCCACCATTCTTTCAATGGTGACAGAATCATATGCAGTGACAGTAGACGACATGTCAGTAATCGTTGCTAGGTCCTTCAGTCCAGACCAGATGTCAGCACTCGCTCCAGACTGCCCTGCATCACCGCCAGCGGGTGGGCTCGGAATTCTTAGCCTTTTCCTCGCACCCCCGGTTGCGGGAGAATGTGAAGGAGGAGCTGTTGACGGGTCGCGTTCCGCTTGACTTGACAATTTTCTCACCAGCAGGTCTTTGAACCTCTGCAGACTTGTGTCTGCCGGAAAGAGAGATACAACGTAGGTTTTAAATCTAGGATCGAGCACGGTGGCCAAAATGTAGTGCTCTGATTTCAACAGATTGACCACCCCTGAATCCTGGTTAAGCGAATGAAGGGCTCCATCCACAAGTCCCACATGCCTAACAGAATCGCTGTTTTAGCTCCTCCTTCAATGTCTCCAGCTTCTTCTGCAAAAGCCTGATGAGGGGAATGACCTGACTCAGGCTGGCAGTGTCTGAACTGACTTCACGTGTGGCAAGTTCAAAAGGTTGCAGAACCTTGCACAACGTTGAAATCATTCTCCACTGCGCTTGAGACAGGTGCATTCCACCTCCTTTGCCTATATCGTGGGCAGATGTATAGGCTTGAATGGCCTTTTGTTGCTCCTCCATCCTCTGAAGCATATAGAGGGTTGAATTCCACCTCGTTACCACCTCTTGCTTCAGATGATGGCAGGGCAGGTTCAGGTGTTTTTGGTGGTGCTCCTGTCTTCTGTACGCGGTGCCTGTACGCTGAAAGTGGCCCGCGATTCTTCTGGCCACCGACAGCATCTCTTGCACGCCCCTGTCGTTTTTTAAATAATTCTGCACCACCAAATTCAAGGTATGTGCAAAACATGGGACGTGCTGGAATTTGCCCAGATGTAATGCACGCACAATATTGCTGGCGTTGTCCGATGCCACAAATCCCCAGGAGAGTCCAATTGGGGTAAGCCATTCTGCGATGATCTTCCTAAGTTGCCGTAAGAGGTTGTCAGCTGTGTGCGTATTCTGGAAAGCGGTGATACAAAGCGTAGCCTGCCTAGGAACGAGTTGGCGTTTGCGAGATGCTGCTACTGGTGCCGCCGCTGCTGTTCTTGCAGCGGGAGGCAATACATCTACCCAGTGGGCTGTCACAGTCATGTAGTCCTGTGTCTGCCCTGCTCCACTTGTCCACATGTCCGTGGTTAAGTGGACATTGGGTACAACTGCATTTTTTAGGACACTGGTGACTCTTTTTCTGAGGTCTGTGTACATTCTCGGTATCGCCTGCCTAGAGAAATGGAACCTAGATGGTATTTGGTACCGGGGACACAGTACCTCAATCAAGTCTCTAGTTGCCTCTGAAGTAACGATGGATACTGGAACCACGTTTCTCACCGCCCAGGCTGCCAAGGCCTCAGTTATCCGCTTTGCAGCAGGATGACTGCTGTGATATTTCATCTTCCTCGCAAAGGACTGTTGGACGGTCAATTGCTTACTGGAAGTAGTACAAGTGGTCTTCCGACTTCCCCTCTGGGATGACGATCGACTCCCAGCAGCAACAACAGCAGCGCCAGCAGCAGTAGGCGTTACACTCAAGGATGCATCGGAGGAATCCCAGGCAGGAGAGGACTCGTCAGACTTGCATGTGACATGGCCTGCAGGACTATTGGCTTTCCTGTCTAAGGAGGAAATTGACACTGAGGGAGTTGTTGGTGTGGTTTGCAGGAGCTTGGTTACAGATTTAGTGGTCAGTGGACTGCTTCCACTGTCACCCAAAGTTTTTGAACTTGTCACTGACTTATGATGAATGCGCTGCAGGTGACGTATAAGGGAGGATGTTCCGAGGTGGTTAACGTCCTTACCCCTACTTATTACAGCTTGACAAAGGCAACACACGGCTTGACACCTGTTGTCCGCATTTGTTATGAAATAATTCCACACCGAAGAGCTGATTTTTTTTGTATTTTGACCAGGCATGTCAATGGCCATATTCCTCCCACGGACAACAGGTGTCTCCCCGGGTGCCTGACTTAAACAAACCACCTCACCATCAGAATCCTCCTTGTCAATTTCCTCCCCAGCGCCAGCAACACCCATATCCTCATCCTGGTGTACTTCAACACTGACATCTTCAATTTGACTATCAGGAACTGGACTGCGGGTGCTCCTTCCAGCACTTGCAGGGGGCGTGCAAATGGTGGAAGGCGCAAGCTCTTCCTGTCCAGTGTTGGGAAGGTCAGGCATCGCAACCGACACAATTGGACTCTCCTTGGGGATTTGTGATATCGAAGAACGCACAGTTCTTTGCTGTGCTTTTGCCAGCTTAAGTCTTTTCATTTTTCTAGCGAGAGGCTGAGTGCTTCCATCCTCATGTGAAGCTGAACCACTAGCCATGAACATAGGCCAGGGCCTCAGCCATTCCTTGCCACTCCGTGTCGTAAAATGGCATATTGGCAAGTTTACGCTTCTCCTCAGACGCTTTTAATTTTGATTTTTGGGTCATTTTACTGTTCTTTTGTGTTTTGGATTTTACATGCTCTGTACTATGACATTGGGCATCGGCCTTGGCAGACGACGTTGATGGCATTTCATCGTCTCGGCAATGACTAGTGGCAGCAGCTTCAGCACGAGGTGGAAGTGGATCTTGATCTTTCCCTATTTTTTTAACCTCCACATTTTTGTTCTCCATATTTTGCGCACAACTAAAAGCCACCACAGGTATACAATGTAGATGGATGGATAGTATACTATTATTACTTATGGACGACGAGTGACGACACAGAGGTAGGTACAGCCGTGGCCTACTGTACTGCTATATATATAATATATACAGAATAATAATAACGGACCTGTTGGACACTGTCAGCAGACTGCTAAACTAGTATGAAGAAAAAAAAAGCCACCACAGGTATACAATGTAGATGGATGGATAGTATAGTATTATTATTATGGACGACGAGTGATGACACAGAGGTAGGTACAGCCGTGGCCTACCGTACTGCTATATATATAATATATACAGAATATTAATAACGGACCTGGTGGACACTGTCAGCAGACTGCTAAACTAGTATGAAGAAAAAAAAGCCACCACAGGTATACAATGTAGATGGATGGATAGTACAGTATTATTACTTATGGACGACGAGTGACGACACAGAGGTAGGTACAGCCGTGGCCTACCGTACTGCTATATATATAATATATACAGAATAATAATAACGGACCTGGTGGACACTGTCAGCAGACTGCTAAACTAGTATGAAGAAAAAAAAGCCACCACAGGTATACAATGTAGATGGATGGATAGTATAGTATTATTTCTTATGGACGACGAGTGACGACACAGAGGTAGGTACAGCCGTGGCCTACCGTACTGCTATATATATAATATATACAGAATAATAATAACGGACCTGGTGGACACTGTCAGCAGACTGCTAAACTAGTATGAAGAAAAAAAAGCCACCACAGGTATACAATGTAGATGGATGGATAGTATACTATTATTACTTATGGACGACGAGTGACGACACAGAGGTAGGTACAGCCATGGCCTACCGTACTGCTATATATATAATATATACAGAATAATAATAACGGACTTGGTGGACACTGTCAGCAGACTGCTAAACTAGTATGAAGAAAAAAAAGCCACCACAGGTATACAATGTAGATGGATAAATAGTATAGTATTATTACTTATGGACGACGAGTGACGACACAGAGGTAGGTACAGCCGTGGCCTACCGTACTGCTATATATATATAATATATACAGAATAATAATAACGGACCTGGTGGACACTGTCAGCAGACTGCTAAACTAGTATGAAGAAAAAAAAGCCACCACAGGTATACAATGTAGATGGATGGATAGTATACTATTATTACTTATGGACGACGAGTGACGATACAGAGGTAGGTACAGCCGTGGCCTACTGTACTGCTATATATATAATATATACAGAATAATAATAACGGACCTGTTGGACACTGTCAGCAGACTGCTAAACTAGTATGAAGAAAAAAAAAGCCACCACAGGTATACAATGTAGATGGATGGATAGTATAGTATTATTACTTATGGACGACGAGTGACGACACAGAGGTAGGTACAGCCGTGGCCTACCGTACTGCTATATATATAATATATACAGAATATTAATAACGGACCTGGTGGACACTGTCAGCAGACTGCTAAACTAGTATGAAGAAAAAAAAGCCACCACAGGTATACAATGTAGATGGATGGATAGTACAGTATTATTACTTATGGACGACGAGTGACGACACAGAGGTAGGTACAGCCGTGGCCTACCGTACTGCTATATATATAATATATACAGAATAATAATAACGGACCTGGTGGACACTGTCAGCAGACTGCTAAACTAGTATGAAGAAAAAAAAGCCACCACAGGTATACAATGTAGATGGATGGATAGTATAGTATTATTACTTATGGACGACGAGTGACGACACAGAGGTAGGTACAGCCGTGGCTTACCGTACTGCTATATATATAATATATACAGAATAATAATAACGGACCTGGTGGACACTGTCAGCAGACTGCTAAACTAGTATGAAGAAAAAAAAGCCACCACAGGTATACAATGTAGATGGATGGATAGTATACTATTATTACTTATGGACGACGAGTGACGACACAGAGGTAGGTACAGCCGTGGCCTACCGTACTGCTATATATATATAATATACTGTATAATAAATGGACCTGGTGGACACTGTCAGCAGACTGCTAAACTACTAGTATAAAGAAAAAAAGCCACCACAGGAGTGTTTTTCAGGCAGACAAACGTATACTGGACTGATGGTCACTGTCAGCAAAACTGTGCACTGTACTCCTGCTATAACTGCTCCCCAGTCCCCACAATTAGGCAGTGTGAGCAGTGCACTCAGCACAGATATATCATGCAGCACACTGAGCACAGATATGGTATGGAGCGTTTTTTTCAGGCAGAGAACGGATTAAACTGGTGGTCACACTCACTACTATCAGCAAAACCCTGCACTGTACTCCTAACAGCTGCTCCCCGTCCCCAATCCTCCCCACAATTATAACAATGTCACTCTTAGTCTTTTCTATTATGACTATGACGGAGAGGACGCCAGCCACGTCCTCTCCCTATCAATCTCAATGCACGTGTGAAAATGGCGGCGACGCGCAACTGCTTATATAGAATCCGAATCTCGCGAGAATCCGACAGCGGAATGATGACATTCGGGCGCGCTCGGTTTACCCGAGCCACACGGGAGAATCCGAGCATGGCTCGGACCCGTGTAAAAAGGCTGAAGTTTGGGGGGTTCGGTTTCCGAGAAACCGAACCCGCTCATCACTAATATTTTATTATATTTTTCTGCACTTTATTATAAGAATATTTATCTGCTTTATTGCAATATATATGAGCACTTTATACCAATGCACTAATGATTGTATATACCATTTATTATTTTTCACTGATGGCACTTTATGCTGGAATTGTCAGTAACTATATATATATGCATATCGGTATTCTGACTCTGATCTTGTTTCCTAGAGTCTTTTTCATCCGACATATCACAACGTCACCCTAGGGTCTTAAGTTTAAACCCCTTATGTCATGGAACATCATGTTAAGAGAATGTGCTAGACGTCATAACATAGCCTTCTAACGGACTCCATTTCCCATACACATCACGGTAAAAGGACAATGAATACAACTTCCGGTGACGTCCAGAGATGCCTAGTGGAAGAGACTACACTTCCCACAAGCCCCGCATCCTGTTTCCTGTCCGACGGGTTATGAATGACAAACGACCGGATATGCGGGAAGAAAACTACATCTCCCATAAAGCTCCGTGCCGTAACGTCACTTCCGCCGGAAGCCACAATACACGATTGACAATCTGTTATTGTTGTATCTTTTATGCAGCTCGCTTGATTTAAAATGCAATTATTGTCTATACATTATGGGGTATATGCAATTAGCGGCGAATCGCGGCAAATTATTGCTGTTTTTAAATTCGACACAATTCGACCGTCCAATTTCGGCAAGTGGATGCCGAAATTCACCATATTCAATGGAAAACGGATTCGACAGTCCCGCGGGCGAAAAACGGCCGATTTGACGGATTTTGCCGCGATTTAAAAAAAACGGGAAAAACCCAGAAAAAAATGGCGTGGGGTCCCCCCCTCCAAAGCATAACCAGCCTCGGGCTCTTCGAGCTGGTCCTGGTTCTAAAAATCCGGGGAAAAATTGGACAGGGGATCCCCCGTATTTTTAAAACCAGCACCGGGCTCTGCGCCTGGTGCTGGTGCAAAAAATACGGGGGACAAATAGAGTAGGGGTCCCCCGTATTTTTTACACCAGCATCGGGCTCCACTAGCTGGACAGATAATGCCACAGCCGGGGGTCACTTTTATACAGTGCCCTGCGGCCGTGGCATTAAATATCCAACTAGTCACCCCTGGCCGGGGTACCCTGGGGGAGTGGGGACCCCTTCAATCAAGGGGTCCCCCCCCCAGCCACCCAAGGGCCAGGGGTGAAGCCCGAGGCTGTCCCCCCCATCCAAGGGCTGCGGATGGGAGGCTGATAGCCTTGAGGAAAATGACATGAATATTGTTTTTTTCCCAGTAGTACTACAAGTCCCAGCAAGCCTCCCCCGCAAGCTGGTACTTGGAGAACCACAAGTACCAGCATGCGGGAGAAAAACGGGGCCGCTGGTACCTGTAGTACTACTGGGAAAAAAATACCCAAATAAAAACAGGAGACACACACCGTGACAAGTACAACTTTATTACACACTGCCGACACACACATACTTACCTATGTTGACACGCCGACTGCCACAGTCTCCGACGATCCGAGGGTACCTGTGAAAAAAATTATACTCACCTGCCAGTGTCCAGAGATAAATCCACGTCCAGAGATAAAATCCTCGTACTTGGCAAAAAAAAAAACACGAACACCCGACCACCGGACTGAAAGGGGTCCCATGTTGACACATGAGACCCCTTTCCCCGAATGCCGGGACCCCACGTGACTGCTGTCACTGAGGTCCCTTCAGCCAATCAGGAAGTGCCACGTCGTAGCGCTCACCTGATTGGCTGTGTGCGTCTGAGCTCAGACAGCGCATCGCACAGCTCCCTCCATTACTTTCAATGGTGGGAACTTTGCCGTCAGCGGCGGGGTTACCCGCGGTCAGCCGCTGACCCCACCACTAACCGCAAAGTTCCCACCATTGAATATAATGGAGAGGCTTTGCGATGCGCTGTCTGGCAGCTCAGACGCGCAGAGAGCCAATCAGCAGAGTGCAAGGACGTTGCACTCGCTGATTGGCTGAAGAGACACTTCAGTGACAGCTGTCACGGGGGTGTCTGCATTCGTGGAAAGGGGTCTCATGTGTCAACATGGGACCCCTTTCAGTCCGCTGGTCGGGTGTTCGTTTTGTTGTTTTGACAAGTACGAGGATTTATCTCTTGACCCTGGATCAGGTGAGTATAATTATCTTTTATTTTCAGGTACCGGTGGATTCTACTTGGAGAAGAGGACCGACTGCTTCGTGTCAACATAGGTAAGTATGTGTGTGTCAGCAGGTGTGCAATAAAGTTTTACTATCAAGGTGTGTGTCTCCTGTTTTTATTTGGGTATTTTTTTTCCAGTAGTACTACAGGTACCAGCGGGCCCGTTTTTCTCCCGCATGCTGGTACTTGTGGTTCTCCAAGTACCAGCTTGCGGGGGAGGCTTGCTGGGACTTGTAGTACTACTGGGAAAAACAATATTCATGTAATTTTCCTCAAGGCTATCAGCCTCCCATCCGCAGCCCTTGGATGGGGGGGACAGCCTCGGGCTTCACCCCTGGCCCTTGGGTGGCTGGGGGGGGACCCCTTGATTGAAGGGGTCCCCACTCCCCCAGGGTACCCCGGCCAGGGGTGACTAGTTGGATATTTAAAGCCACGGCCGCAGGGCACTGTATAAAAGTGACCCCCGGCTGTGGCATTATCTGTCCAGCTAGTGGAGCCCGATGCTGGTGTAAAAAATACGGGGGACCCCTTCTCTTTTTGCCCCCCGTATTTTTTGCACCAGCACCAGGCGCAGAGCCCGGTGCTGGTTTTAAAAATACGTGGGATCCCCTGTCCATTTTCCCCCCGGATTTTTAGAACCAGGACCGGCTCGAAGAGCCCGAGGCTGGTTATGCTTTGGAGGGGGGACCCCACGCCATTTTTTTCCGGGATTTTACCATTCCATCTAAAAAAATATATATATATTATTTTTAAAAATATATAAATAATACTTGTGCCTCCAAAAAAGACAAACCAAGTACCTAATCCCTTCTAATATAAATAGATATGCTATTACCAAGAAAAAAAACCACAAAAAAAACATGTTTAAATTTTTTTTTATTAGTTTCACCCACCAAAGTGTGGCGGATTGAAAATGACGAATTTACTGTCTAAAAGCACTGTTGTCGAATTTCCAAACTTCAATTGAATATACTTTGGTCGAATTGCAGCACTTGTATCATTGCAGAAAAGTCGAATTTTGATAGTCCGTTTTTTTGACGGAAAGTACTGAATTGCATTGTCGATTTTTTTTTTTTGGCGAAAAAGTCCCGAAATTCGACAATTTCGGGAATTCGACCGCAATTGCATATACCCCTATATATCTCCTAGCCAGATCGAAATATATTCATTGTATATAATAAAAACGGCAAGGAGAATAGATATTTAAATTTCTTTAATTATGACATCACTTCCTGCTCCTTTTTCATTGGCGCTTTGTCCTTTAAATATCAAGCTACAAACACACTCCAATATGTCTTGATAAAGGCCCAGATGTGGGCTGAAACGCGTCGACAAACAGGAGTGTGAGTAGCCATTTTATCCGGATTTTTTGATACCCTCTGCTTTTTAAATTGTTTGTTTTTGTCTGCAAGAGTTTACCATCTCTCTTTGCCGTTTTTCATTCAAGTTTTATTCAACTTTTTTACTACTGCCATGCAGGGTTTTTCCTGCATTCATTTCCCTACATGTATTGTTAAATAAAATCTGTAACCCCCTTTTTTACCAACTCTGGTATGAGCATTGCTATCTTTCTTTTTTTGGGGTTAACGGAAATATACATGATTCAATATACAAGCCACATTTTCTACTGGGAGTCTAAAGATACCTTGATAGGAGTCTTCCACCACACTAAACTGTGAGTTGGGGTACGCCATATTGAATAACCATATATTGATTTTGAGAAAAGAAAAGATACCTTTATGAGTTTCCGACCTGCCTCCTGAGTGTGAGTGTTGGGGTACGCACTGACTGTTTGTTCCTGAAACCTCGTTTGAATCCTGTGTATGTTTGACCAGAAAGAAACCATTATATGTTTAGAGCTCCCTATATATGTGTGAGTGGGGTACGCTCTAAGTTTATTTAATACTCATCAGAGATACCCTGTATACCACACCGAATACTAGTAGGACCTACTACACATTGGCTGTTTTTTATCTCCCTATGTGATCTACATCTGGAGACTACACCAGAGACTTCCAATTGGGATTTCCATGGAAACATCCAAAGATACCTTTATAGGAGTCACACAGTCCCTTAAATCGTGAGTTGCGGTACGCAATCTCTGGATTGCTTTTATTGCTGAAGGAGAGAAAGATACCTTTATATGCTTGTTACCAGCGCACCGAGTGTGAGTGTTGGGGTACGCATCACCTGTCTCCTCCAGGAAATTGTCACAAGGCCCTCTTTAGTTTGACTGCGACTCTACTGTATCACTCTGGGTGTTATATAAATATAAAAAGTTGACCCCACAAAGAAACTTTGAGGTGCCTTATACTCTCATTTTTTAGTGCGAGTGGGGTACGCCTCGAATTTATGTTAACCATTTAATGTACACTGTATGAACGATAATAAGTTCTGATTGTATTTACTACACATTGGTCTGTTCTTGTTATTTTGTCTTTTATGACATCTATACTCGAGAACCCCACACTGTACTGATCTAAATTGGAGATTCAACTCAGAAGAACAGAACGTACTTTCCAGTTTAAAAGGAACGTTATGGTGATATCTTATTCTAGCGCTTGTGGTGTATGACAGTGTTTCAAATTGCTGGTTTTTGTTTTTCGATCTAAATGTGGTGACATTTATTCTGAAACCTGTTGCATCTGAGCAGCTTAGCGCCAGCAGAACTACCCCCACAACTCTTGTTCTTGAATGACTAATGCTTCATCAATTGCCATCCATAGGTTGACCTGAATGTTTGTTTGTAATGGTCCTTAGCACCAGTGCAGTTTAAGCTGCATGCAGTATGCTATGAATATATATGAGTGGTGCAGTGCTAGAAATGGCAGCCAGGGGGCCCTATGTGCACTGCCCTTATACTTGGCTGCTGGAGCCAGCTTTCTTTCCATTAATGAGCATGCATAAAATATTACCCAATATAGTGGCTAATTTATTATTATTCCCCCTTTCCTGGAGATAAGTAGCATTATTTTGCATCTGGTTATCGTGGTGTGGAAAACATTATTGCATTTGTTAAAAAAAATACGCAGGCAGGCCGCAAATGGTAAAACTTACCTTGTTTTATGGTCCTGCGACTCCTGTCTCTGTATTATGTGCATGTACTGTATAAACCAACTTGTATAATGCAATGGAATTGAGAACCCAGGGTTGCACTTTTATTTCTATTGAAAAACATATATATATAAATAAAGTATAATATCTATAAAAGACACACAGACACACACATAGGGGTATATTTACTAACATTCGTAATTCTCCCGATTTGGTGGGAGAATAATCACGAATGACATCGAAAGTGTAAAACTGCAACTTTTTGAATTTGTTACGACTAATTTACTAAGCTGCCGTATTCTGCATTTTCGGGTTTTCCGATGTCGATGTCATTCGTTTTTTTAGGCAGTGTTTTACGTGAGTGACTTGTAAAACACTGCCGACTTTAATACAATGAATCTCGGCCGGATCTGAGAGATCCGTGCTGGGCTTCATTGTGCACTTTGTTAAAAAAAAAAAAAAAAAGTTTAAATGTTAAAAAAAAATTGCGTGGGGTCCCCCCTCCTAAGGCAAACCAGCCTCTGGCTCTTTGAGCCGATCCTGGTTGCAGAAATATGGGGAAAAAATGGACAGGGGTTCCCCCATATTTAAGCAACCAGCATCGGTCTCTGCGCCTGGTCCTGGTTCCAAAAATACGGGGGACAAAAAGCGTAGGGGTCCCCCGTATTTTTAAAACCAGCACCGGGCTCCACTAGCTGGACAGATAATGCCACAGCCGGGGGTCACTTTTATACCGTGCCCTGCGGCCGTGGCATCAAATATCCAACTAGTCACCCCTGGCCGGGGTACCCTGGGGGAGTGGGGACCCCTTCAATCAAGGGGTCCCCCCCCCCCAGCCACCCAAGGGCCAGGGGTGAAGCCCGAGGCTGTCCCCCCCATCCAATGGGCTGCGGATGGGGGGCTGATAGCCTTTTTGTAAAAGTGATTGATATTGTTTTTAGTAGCAGTACTACAAGGCCCAGCAAGCCTCCCCCACATGCTGGTACTTGGAGAACCACAAGTACCAGCATGCGGCGGAAAAACGGGCCCGCTGGTACCTGTAGTACTACTACTAAAAAAATACCCAAAAAAAGACAATACACACACACCTTGAAAGTAAAGTTTTATTACATCCATCCACACAAACATACATACATACTTACCTTATGTTCACACGAGGGTCGGTCCTCTTCTCCAGTAGAATCCATGGGGTACCTGTTGAATAAATTATACTCACCAGATCCAGGGTACCAGGCTCCTCGGATAATCCTTTTGTAATCCACGTACTTGATTAAAAAAATAAAACGGATACCCGAGCCACGCACTGAAAGGGGACCCATGTTTTCACATGGGTCCCCTTTCCCCGAATGCCAGAAACCCACTCTGACTGATGTCTAAGTGGGTTTCTTCAGCCAATCAGGGAGCGCCACGTTGTAGCACCCTCCTGATCGGCTGTGTGCTCCTGTACTGTCTGACAGGCGGCACACGGCAGTGTTACAATGTAGCGCCTATGCGCTCCATTGTAACCAATGGTGGGAACTTTCTGCTCAGCGGTGAGGTCACTTTCGGTCAACCGCTGAGCAGAAAGTTCCCACCATTGGTTACAATGGAGCGCATAGGCGCTACATTGTAACACTGCCGTGTGCCGCCTGTCAGACAGTACAGGAGCACACAGCCGATCAGGAGGGTGCTACAACGTGGCGCTCCCTGATTGGCTGAAGAAACCCACTTAGACATCAGTCAGAGTGGGTTTCTGGCATTCGGGGAAAGGGGACCCATGTGAAAACATGGGTCCCCTTTCAGTGCGTGGCTCGGGTATCCGTTTTATTTTTTTAATCAAGTACGTGGATTACAAAAGGATTATCCGAGGAGCCTGGTACCCTGGATCTGGTGAGTATAATTTATTCAACAGGTACCCCATGGATTCTACTGGAGAAGAGGACCGACCCTCGTGTGAACATAAGGTAAGTATGTATGTATGTTTGTGTGGATGGATGTAATAAAACTTTACTTTCAAGGTGTGTGTGTATTGTCTTTTTTTGGGTATTTTTTTAGTAGTAGTACTACAGGTACCAGCGGGCCCGTTTTTCCGCCGCATGCTGGTACTTGTGGTTCTCCAAGTACCAGCATGCGGGGGAGGCTTGCTGGGCCTTGTAGTACTGCTACTAAAAACAATATCAATCACTTTTACAAAAAGGCTATCAGCCCCCCATCCACAGCCCATTGGATGGGGGGGACAGCCTCGGGCTTCACCCCTGGCCCTTGGGTGGCTGGGGGGGGGACCCCTTGATTGAAGGGGTCCCCACTCCCCCAGGGTACCCCGGCCAGGGGTGACTAGTTGGATATTTGATGCCACGGCCGCAGGGCACGGTATAAAAGTGACCCCCGGCTGTGGCATTATCTGTCCAGCTAGTGGAGCCCGGTGCTGGTTTTAAAAATATGGGGGACCCCTACGCTTTTTGTCCCCCGTATTTTTGGAACCAGGACCAGGCGCAGAGCCTGATGCTGGTTGCTTAAATATGGGGGAACCCCTGTCCATTTTTTTCCCATATTTCTGCAACCAGGATCGGCTCAAAGAGCCCGAGGCTGGTTATGCTTAGGAGGGGGGACCCCACGCAATTGTTTTTCAAAAAATTAACACTTTCCCACCCCTTCCCACTGATATACATGCACGGATCTCATGGATCCGTGCATGCCTATCCAATCACGGCTCAAAAAAGCAGGTCTGTTTTTTTTTAGCACTTTTTTACGAGTTGTATTTTTTCACGGCAGTGTTTTGTTTTTTTTTTGCTTTGCACTTCTTAGTAAATGACCGAGATTCATATCTAAACAGCCGCGTTTTGACCGATGGTGTATTCATTCGTATTTTTATTCTTGGACTTGCAAAAAAATACGAATGGCCTCATCACTGCCGTGATTTCTGCTTAGTAAATTCCCGAGATGACACTTTGAAGAAAAAACGGCATCCCGGTCAAAATCGGGACCTTAGTAAATATACCCCATACTGTAAACAACATTATATGCAGTATAATATCTAAATCATAAAAATTACCAAAAACATTACTGCATAAAAATGCTTTACTCTAAGAATGGCATCGTATTTATCATGATCCTGTGATGGCATGCACAGGTGGTGGCTTCCTAATAGCATTGCTGTAATACTTTATACCGGTTTTATACTAAAATTCTGGGTCGCAGAAGGGAGCCTGATGTGGGTGCTAACCAGCTGCGACCCGCATCAGCCCCCTTTCCCACTGAAGTCTCCAACCCATCATATTGCGGCAGGGGCGGCGCTTGGAGATCACATGATCTCCAAGCAACGCCTGTACATCACTGTGAACGGGAAGCCGGGTTGCTCCCGTTTACACTGCACAGTTTGCCGGTTTGAACCCGTGTTCAACCCTGCAAACTACCCAAGTTGGAATACCGGGTCACTCGATCCTTTTACACCAACCAACAACATAGGTTATGCACGCTTATGTGTTATAACCCGTGTTATATGCTGATGGTGTAAAAGGGGTATTATTAAATAGGAAAAGCAACCAAAACATCTTTCTGGTAGGATCTCCATTATTGGTAACCACTTTCATGTATAGGGTAAAGTGGTAACCTTTTCTGCTGTTTGCCACAATAAGGGTTCTTATGCTTAGTGCACAAAGAGTGGGGCCAGTAATAGTGTAGGTTTAGTATTTTCATTTTTCTACTTTAATTTAGACTATATACTGGATATATTAAGATCTCCAGCCCCATGGCTCTCTACCTGGGGTACTAGTATCCAGGGATGCCATCAGAAATTGTAGGGAAAGGACTGACAAAATAGGCAGGGATCCCCATAACCCAGCCCTCCAAGGTAGCAATGCATCACAGGAAGGTTGTTATACTAACCAGAGAATGTTTTCTAATGCTAATTAGCAAATCAGCAGATAGTGATTTAACAATACTGTTTACTCTTTTATTGCAACTCTATTCACAGCATGTTGAGTAATTAATAACATCCCGGCTAGTGCTGGTTTGAAAGAATATTCGTCCCCACTGGTGCCATGTAGAGACCCAATAATTGTATATTGGTTTCTTCTAGATAAGTGAGGGACAATGAACAGTTGGCATGGAGGCAGCAGATAATTAAGCTGGGGGATCTATACTTTGTGCTCATGTGACCTACTGTAGGAGCCTGGTTTCTGATTTCCGGAAACTTTGGATAAAGGTGCCCATACATCAACAAACTATCTATTTGGCCCCACAGCAACATTTTGAAGGGGCTTTTCAAAACACATGAATGCCCAGAACACTTAAAAAGGGTTGTGGGGCATCTGCATAATCTGCATATGGGGGTGGGGGGAGTCCACAACCAGCACACACTACTCATTATTTCTCTGGAGTATCATACAGTATGTTATATAATATAATTCTACATTATAATCAGTGCTGCAAGTATGGTGCTACGGCGTACCGGTAAGAAATTCCCAACCTGTTTGTTAGCCTAATTGGCTAACAAACCGGCGCCTCATTTGAGATACCCGCTGCCGGAGATCGGACTTCACAAGCATTGAGGGGCAGGAGAGGCGCTGCGCTCTCCTACCCTCACATATCAGAAACAACAGAGGAAGCGGTGAGCAGCGGGGGGGGGGGGGGGGGGGGGGCGCACTCTGGAGCAATGTGTATCTGGCAATCTGGGGCAATGTGTATCTGACACTGTGGGAGCGTATCTGGCACCGTGGGGGCATATATGGCACTGCTGGGGGCATTTGTGTATTTGGCACCGTGGGGCATTTGTGTATCTGGCACAATGGGGCATTTGTGTATCTGGCACTGTCGGGCAATGTGTATATGGCACTGTGGGCCAATGTGTATCTGGCACTCTGGGGCAATGTGTATCTGACACTGTGGGGCAATTTGTATCTGGCACTGTGGGGCAATGTGTATCTGACACTGTGGAGCAATGTGTATCTGACACTGTGGGGCTATGTGTATCTTGCACTGTGGAGCAATGTGTATCTGGCACTGTGGGGCAATATGAATCTTGCACTGCTGCAATGTGTATCTGGCACTGTGGGAGCATATTTGGCACTGTGGGGGCATATATGGCATTGCTGGGGGCATTTGTATATCTGGCACTGTGGGACAATGTGTATCTGGCACTGTGGAGCAATGTGTATCTGGCACTGTGGGGCAATGTGTATCTTGCACTGCTGCAATGTGTACCTGACACTGTGGGGCAATGTGTATCTGGCACTGTGGGAGCGTAGCTGGCCCTGTGGGGGCATATATGGCACTGCTGGGGGCATATCTGGCACCATGGGGCATTTGTGTAGCTGGCACCATGGGGCATTTGTGTATCTGGCACCGTGGGGCAATGTGTATCTGACACTGTGGGGCAATTTGTATCTGGCTCTGTGGGGCAATGTGTATCTGACACTGTGGAGCAATGTGTATCTGGCACTGTGGAGCAATGTGTATCTGGCACTGTGGGGCAATATGTATCTTGCACTGCTGCAATGTGTATCTGGCACTGTGGGAGCATATCTGGCACTGTGGGGGCATATATGGCATTGCTGGGGGCGTTTGTGTATCTGGCACCATGGGGCAATGTGTATCTGGCGCTGTGGGGCAATGTGTATCTTGCACTGCTGCAATGTGTACCTGACACTGTGGGGCAATGTGTATCTGGCACTGTGGGAGCGTATCTGGCACTGTGGGGGCATATATGGCACTGCTGGGGGCATATCTGGCACCATGGGGCATTTGTGTAGCTGGCACCATGGGGCATTTGTGTATCTGGCACTGTGGGGCAATGTGTATCTGACACTGTGGGGCAATGTGTATCTGACACTGTGGGGCAATGTGTATCTGACACTGTGGAGCAATGTGTATCTGGCACTGTGGGGCTATGTGTATCTGGCACTGTGGAGCAATGTGTATCTGCCACTGTGGGGCAATATGTATCTTGCACTGTGGAGCAATGTGTATCTGGCACTGTGGGGCAATATGTATCTTGCACTGCTGCAATGTGTATCTGGCACTGTGGGAGCATATCTGGCACTGTGGGGGCATATATGGCATTGCTGGGGGCATTTGTGTATCTGGCACTGTGGGGCATTTGTGTATCTGGCACTGTGGGGCATTTGTGCATCTGGCACCATGGGGCAATGTGTATCTGACACTGTGGAGCAATGTGTATCTGACACTGTGGGGCTATGTGTATCTGGCACTGTGGAGCAATGTGTATTTGGCACTGTGGGGCAATATGTATCTTGCACTGCTGCAATGGTTATCTGGCACTGTGGGGGCATTTATGGCATTGCTGGGGGCATTTGTGTATCTGGCACTGTGGGGCATTTGTGTATCTGGCACCATGGGGCAATGTGTATCTGGCGCTGTTGGGCAATGTGTATCTGGCACTGTGGGACAATGTGTATCTGGCACTGTGGATCAATGTGTATCTGGCACTGTGGGGCAATGTGTATCTTGCACTGCTGCGTGTACCTGACACTGTGGGGGCAATGTGTATCTGGCACTGTGGGAGCATATCTGGCACTGTGGGGGCATATATGGCACTGCTGGGGGCAAATCTGGCACCATGGGGCATTTGTGTAGCTGGCACCATGGGGCATTTGTGTATCTGGCACCGTGGGGCAATGTGTATCTGGCACCGTGGGGCAATGTGTATCTGGCACCGTGGGGCAATGTGTATCTGGCACTGTGGGGCAATGTGAATCTGGCACTGTGGGAGCATATCTGGCACTGTGGGGGCATATATGGCACTGCTGGGGGCATTTGTGTATCTGGCACTGTGGGGCATTTGTGTATCTGGTACTGTGGGGCATTTGTGTATCTGGCACTGTGGGGGCATATTAGGCACTGTAGGAGCATATCTGGAATGGTAGGGGTGTATCTGGCACTGTAGAGGCATATGTGTATCTGACACTATTGGGGTCATAAGTGTATCTGGCCCCCCATATGTGTATCACGCCCCCATTTTCATTGGCCACGCACCATGTGGCATTTGGTCACACCCATTTTTTCAGTGTGCACACAGTACCAGAGTGACATTTTTTCTACTTGCACCACTGATTATAATTCATATTGAAGAGTAAACAATACCTTGTCCTTATACAGAAGCTTATTGTTATTGTGTATTTGATGAGTGCACAAAGCGCGGCGACACAGATGTCACCAATTTTGCAGAGGAAACATACTGTTTCCCTTAACTTTTTTGGCAAAATGGCCCAGTGTGCTGTGCAGATTATAGCTGTGATAGGTCATTAGTAAGTAGATGTTTTCATCCATTTCTATGTCAAAATGTGAGATTCATTGTATCCTGTAGAAATTAAATCCTGTTAATTCAGTAAATGCTGAACCACAGTGAATGAAATGTATCTAAGGAATGAATCATCACTACTTCAGGGTCTAATTCGCTTGCAGCAGCTTTCAAACTGCAGTCCTTAGCAATGCAAATGCAGGAGGAGGTGCGATTTTCATCTGCGATGGCAGGGTGAAAAAGCTTAAGCTTTCACAGCATTGCCATCACAGTGCGGCTTCTGAGTCCAAAGTAACTGCTTCTCGTCACGCAGTGCTTGCCCTTGTCACTCACGGAAAACGGTGGTGAAGCGCCCTCCCTTTTTCCAATACCGGCCACCCAAGCTTCTGTCCCTCCCTGTGAATGCCTCTGCATGTCAATCAGGCAGAGCTGTCTGCATTTCAGCGCTGCGATTGCAGGACCAGTTCTGCACATGCGCAGGACTCAAACATTGGGGAACACTAAATTCTTAGTGTATGTGTGAATGTATATATATATATATATATATATATATATATATATATATAAAATATATATAATATTATATATATATATATATATATATATATATATATATATGCAGCAATAGAGATCAAGCAGCGGCACTCAGAGACTGGAATCCGGTAAATATCGTGAAAAAAAGGACTTTAATCCATAACAGCAAATGGGGTGACCATATATATATATAAAAAAACCTGGGTTTAAATTCTCCAGTAATTACGTTATCAATGAGTTGGATATAACTGTCAACATATTAAAAATACTTAGCAGGTTAGTAGATTTTCCAACACACCCATGAGGTGGCTGCCCTGTGTCGTATTTAAATAAAGATGGCACATGTGCAGTCTGGGGGTTAAGTGCAGTGGTGCAAGTGTGCGGGTATGGGTGGGTACTGCATACCCTTAAGAATTTAGCCGTGGGTACGCCGTACCCACACCGATGGCCCGCCGCACCTCGCCGCTCCCCGTCCCACCCTCCCTCTGCTACTCCCCGCCGCTGATGTGAGGGGAGGAGAGCACAGCCTGCGCCTCTCCTGCCCCTCAGTGTCTTCGTTTAATTCAGCGCCGCCCGTGAGCCAATCAGAGCTCGTGGACTGGCAGCCAAGGCTGCCGGACCGCGAGCTTTGATTGGCTCACGGATTGGCGCTGAATTGAACTGAGCCACCCGCCGCCCGCCAGACACTGAAGGGAAGGAGAGGCGCAGGCTGCGCTCTCCTCCCCTCACACACACAAGACAGCAGTGGCAGCAGCAGCGGTGAGCAGCAGGGGGGGGGGGGGGGGGCTTCATGTATACCTGGCACTGGGAGCATGTATACCAGGCACTGGGGGCATATCTGGCACTGGGGCATATCTGGCACTGGGGGCATATCTGGCAAAGGGGGGACATGTGTATCTGGCACTGGGGGCATATGTGGCACTGCGGGGACAGGTGTATCTGGCACTGGGGGCATATGTGGCACTGCAGTGCCAGGTATACATGGGAGGGCATGTATACCTGGCACTGGGGGCATATCTGGCACTGGGGGATATCTGGCACTGGGGGCATATCTGGCAATGGGGGGACATGTGTATCTGGCACTGGAGGATATCTAGCACTGGGGGCATATCTGGCAATGGGGGGACATGTGTATCTGGCACTGGGGGCATTTCTGTATCTGGCACTGGGGCATATCTGGCACTGTGGGTGCATTTCTATATCTGGCACTGGGGGGCAATGTATATCTGACACAGTGGGGGCATTTGTGTATCTGGCACTGTGGGGCAATGAGTATCTGGCACTGTGAGACAATGTGTATCTGGCACTCTGGGGGCATTTGTGTATCTGGCACAGTGAGGAAATGTATATCTGGCACTGTGGGACAATGTATATCTGGCACTGTGGGGCAATATATATCTTGCACTGTGGGGCAACGTGTATCTGGCACTATTGGTGTCATATGTGTATCTGCCCCTCCCCCCATATGTGTATCACGCCCCCATTTTCATTGGCCACACCCCATGTGGCATTTGGCCACACCCATTTTTGGCGCGCACACACAGTACCCATAAGACATTTTTTCTACTTGCACCACTGGTTAAGCGGTGTTCCTCAGAAAAGCACCTATGCACAACAAAGCTATAGTGAGGCGTGGAAGGAATCCCGGAATTGGTCCACTGCCGTGTTTGGAATGAAAACCGGCAAATAAGGGGGTCATGTACTAAGCAGTGATAAAACTGGAGACGTGAGCAAGTAGAGAAGTTGCCCATGGCAACCAATCAGCTGTTCTGTATACTTTTATAGTAAGCAAATTATAAATATTACTTCAATTTTGATTGGTTGCCATGGACAACTTCTCCACTGGCTCACTTCTCCACTTTTATCACTGCTTAGTACATGTCCCCCTAAGTCTTTTACACTATACTGCTACCCCTTTTACACTGACAATTTTATCCCGGGATTTTGCATGTGAACGCGCATCATCCCAGGATTTGTGTCAGTGTGAAAGGGTACAGGGACAATTTCCCGGGACGAGCATCCCGGGATTTCAACCCAGGTCTCTACCTGGGTTGAATCCGGGACCGTCCCGGGAAGCTGTGCAGTGTGAATGGGTATACCGGGTCAAAGCGACCTGGCACCCGTTCTCTGCATAGGAGGAGGCGGGGCTTGAAGAAGATTATCTGCAAGCACCGCCTTCGGGAGAGTCAGTGGTGACGTCACCGACCCGGCAATATGCCGGGTCGGGCCGCTAATGTAAAAGGGTCATTCCCGGGAATGTGTCCCGGGAAATATATCGGGACACATTCCCGGGAATGACCTCGTCCTGCGAGTGTAAAAGGGGTATAAGTAACATTTAAAGTATATAATAACTAAGAGGAGCTAAAAGGAGTAATGGTGAGCCAGATTAATTAATTATGACACTGGTTAAATTATAGAATAACCCGGGTCAGAGCTACTGTGTGAAAGGGGTCTATCCCGGGGGTGTGGTATGCAAGGTTGACAGTAACTAGCACGACAGTAACTAGGTCGACCACTACTGGTCGACAGGGTCTCTAGGTCGTCATGGTCTAGGTCGACAGGTCAAAAGGTCGACATGAGTTTTTTATGGGTGGTTTTGTGACGTTTTCTCCGTACAGTGACCGGGAAGCCCAATTAGTGCACCGTGTCCCCTTGCATGACTCGCTTCATTCGCCATGCTTCGGGCAAGGTGCCTCACTGCGCTCGGCACAGGTTACTATTCCCAATCATAGTCCGCGTGGATCGCAAAGTATGAAAAAGGTCAAAAAAAGAAAAAAATTGTGAATAACTCATGTCGACCTTTTGACCTGTCGACCTAGAACATGTCGACCTAGAAACCCTGTCGACCTAGTTACTGTCGACCAATAGTGGTCAACCTAGTTACTGTCGACCTAGTTACTGTCGACCTAGTAAAATATATGGGGAAGGGGCATGGCCACAGAATAGTGTCAATTCACATTTACACACAGTAGTGACCACTGTCCATTGTTCATATTACACCACACAATAGTAACCCTTATACTGTGCATGTTACGCCACATAGAGCCCCTTATACACATTACGCCAGGTTGTATCACTTATACACATTACGTCAGGTAGAGCTAGCTTATATACATTACACTAGGTAGTACCCATACACACGTTACACCAGGTAGTACCCATACACACATTATGCCAGGTAGAGCCCCTTATACACATTACACCAAGTAGAGTCCCTTATACACATTATATCTGGTAGAGTCCCTTATAAACATTATGCCAGGTAGAGTCCCTTATACACATTATGCCAGGTCGAGTCCTTTTATACACATTACACCAGGTAGAGTCCTTTTATACACATTACGCCAGGTAGAGCATCTTATACCTTACATTATGCTGGGTAGTGCCTTTATACATTATGCCAGGTAGAGCTTCTATACATTATGCCTGGTAAAGCCCCTTACAACACCCCCCACCTTTAGAGTGTAGTGTCTGTGTGGGGAGAGAGGAAGAGAGAGACTGACTTATTAAAAATTCTTTGCTGCTGCTGCTTAGTGTCCTCCACTCTTTCCTGCAGCTGCCCAACCCTGCGGCTCAGCACAGCACATAATAGTGCACTGTGGGTTGGCTGGGGGCGGGCACAGAAGGGGAAGCCGAGAGGGGCAGAGCGTGGCGACACACTGGAAGTTCAGCTGCAGCGCTGCTCGACACCCGGCTACCTATGTTAGAAGTTATGTTAGCTAGTGACAGACTAACAATAATAATGCGGTGGTGCATCAGTGCAGGTGTTGCCGGCGGTTCTGCGCCCACAGTGCATATGCGCTATGGGTAAGGCACCGCTGGCACAGCCCTAGTTAATGCATCTGGTCCCGCGTCACCTCCGGGTTTCACCCGTGTTCCAAATCTCGGGTTGGACCCGGGCTTTTGATCTGAAAGGGATATTAGATATGCTTCCTAGTTTTTAGCTCAGATGCATACAGGCTTGAGACAGCCATCAAGCATATCAACCATAAAACTTCTAGGAAAGGACCTGACCCAAACTGGATTAAGAGATTACACTAGGGTGTAAAGCAGTGGTTTCCAAACTTTTTTGAATCACGGCGCCCTAAAATATCAGAATTTTTTTCACGGCATCCCTAGGCCAAAAGTTTCTTATTGAGAAATTTAGAAAGAAATATAATACATTAAGTAGATCGCGTTTATATGTCATCCTTAGGGACAAGATTTGCTTCTGTTTGGCCACATATTTTATGACTGGCAGCCACCAGCACTGGTTTTGCCTATTATATTGTAGAGATGAGCGGGTTCGGTTCCTCGGAATCCGAACCCGCCCGAACTTCATGTTTTTTTACACGGGTCCGAGCGACTCGGATCTTCCCGCCTTGCTCGGTTAACCCGAGCGCGCCCGAACGTCATCATCCCGCTGTCGGATTCTCGCGAGGCTCGGATTCTATCGCGAGACTCGGATTCTATATAAGGAGCCGCGCGTCGCCGCCATTTTCACACGTGCATTGAGATTGATAGGGAGAGGACGTGGCTGGCGTCCTCTCCGTTTATAGAGAGTGAGACTAGAGTAGAGAGAGACACAGTAGTAATTTTGGGGAGCATTAGGAGGAGTACTTTAGGAGGAGTACTACTACTTGCTGAAGTGATAGATAGATAGATAGTGTGACTGTATAATGTATATCTGACTTGTGGGGGAGACACTGACAGTGGGGAGCAGTTAGAGTCTGAGAGCAGGACTCAGGAGTACATATAACGTACAGTGCACACTTTTGCTGCCAGAGTGCCACACTGCCATTGTGACCACACTGACCACCAGTATAATATATATTGTGATTGTCTGCTTAGGAGTACTACTTGCAAGTTGCTGATAGTGTGACCAGTGACCTGACCACCAGTTTATAATAATCACCACCAGTTTAATATATATAATATATATATATAATATAATTGTATATAATATATATATAATATTGTATACCACCTACCCGTGGTTTTTTTTTTTTTTCTTTCTTCTTGATACATACTACTATAGTAGCTTACTGTAGCAGTCTGCGGTGCTGCTGAGCTGACAGTGTCCAGCAGGTCCGTCATCAGTCATTACATAATAAATATATATTATATACCTGTCCGGCTGCAGTACTAGTGATATTATATATATATATATATTGATTTCATCTCATTATCATCCAGTCTATATTAGCAGCAGACACAGTACGGTAGTCCACGGCTGTAGCTACCTCTGTGTCGGCAGTCGCTGGTCCATCCATAATTGTATACCACCTACCCGTGGTTTTTTTTTTCTTTCTTCTTGATACATACTACTATAGTAGCTTACTGTAGCAGTCTGCGGTGCTGCTGAGCTGACAGTGTCCAGCAGGTCCGTCATCAGTCATTAGTACATAATAAATATATATTATATACCTGTCCGGCTGCAGTACTAGTGTGATATTATATATATATATATTGATTTCATCTCATTATCATCCAGTCTATATTAGCAGCAGACACAGTACGGTAGTCCACGGCTGTAGCTACCTCTGTGTCGGCAGTCGCTGGTCCATCCATAATTGTATACCACCTACCCGTGGTTTTTTTTTTCTTTCTTCTTGATACATACTACTATAGTAGCTTACTGTAGCAGTCTGCGGTGCTGCTGAGCTGACAGTGTCCAGCAGGTCCGTCATCAGTCATTAGTACATAATAAATATATATTATATACCTGTCCGGCTGCAGTACTAGTGTGATATTATATATATATATTGATTTCATCTCATTATCATCCAGTCTATATTAGCAGCAGACACAGTACGGTAGTCCACGGCTGTAGCTACCTCTGTGTCGGCAGTCGCTGGTCCATCCATAATTGTATACCACCTACCCGTGGTTTTTTTTTTTCTTTCTTCTTGATACATACTACTATAGTAGCTTACTGTAACAGTCTGCGGTGCTGCTGAGCTGACAGTGTCCAGCAGGTCCGTCATCAGTCATTAGTACATAATAAATATATATTATTTACCTGTCCGGCTGCAGTACTAGTGTGATATTATATATATATATATATATTGATTTCATCTCATTATCATCCAGTCTATATTAGCAGCAGACACAGTACGGTAGTCCACGGCTGTAGCTACCTCTGTGTCGGCAGTCGCTGGTCCATCCATAATTGTATACCACCTACCCGTGGTTTTTTTTTTCTTTCTTCTTGATACATACTACTATAGTAGCTTACTGTAGCAGTCTGCGGTGCTGCTGAGCTGACAGTGTCCAGCAGGTCCGTCATCAGTCATTAGTACATAATAAATATATATTTTCTCTATCGTCCTAAGTGGATGCTGGAGTTCCTGAAAGGACCATGGGGAATAGCGGCTCCGCAGGAGACAGGGCACAAAAAAGTAAAGCTTTTACCAGATCAGGTGGTGTGCACTGGCTCCTCCCCCCATGACCCTCCTCCAGACTCCAGTTAGATTTTGTGCCCGAACGAGAAGGGTGCAATCTAGGTGGCTCTCCTAAAGAGCTGCTTAGAGAAAGTTTAGCTTAGGTTTTTTACTTTACAGTGAGTCCTGCTGGCAACAGGATCACTGCAACGAGGGACTTAGGGGAGAAGTAGTGAACTCACCTGCGTGCAGAGTGGATTTGCTGCTTGGCTACTGGACACTAGCTCCAGAGGGACGATCACAGGTACAGCCTGGATGGTCACCGGAGCCGCGCCGCCGGCCCCCTTGCAGACGCTGAAGAGAGAAGAGGTCCAAAATCGGCGGCTGAAGACTCCTGAGTCTTCATAAAGGTAGCGCACAGCACTGCAGCTGTGCGCCATTTTCCTCTCAGCACACTTCACACAACAGTCACTGAGGGTGCAGAGCGCTGGGGGGGGCGCTCTGAGAGGCAAATAAAAACCTTATTAGAGGCAAAAAATACCTCACATATAGCCCACAGAGGCTATATGGAGATATTTAACCCCTGCCTAACTTCAAAAATAGCGGGAGACGAGCCCGCCGAAAAAGGGGCGGGGCCTATCTCCTCAGCACACAGCGCCATTTTCTCTCACAGAAAAGCTGGAGAGAAGGCTCCCAGGCTCTCCCCTGCACTGCACTACAGAAACAGGGTTAAAACAGAGAGGGGGGGCACTGATTTTGGCGATATTGTATATATATAAAAGATGCTATAAGGGAGAAACACTTATATAAGGTTGTCCCTATATAATTATAGCGTTTTTGGTGTGTGCTGGCAGACTCTCCCTCTGTCTCCCCAAAGGGCTAGTGGGTCCTGTCCTCTGTCAGAGCATTCCCGGTGTGTGTGCTGTGTGTCGGTACGTGTGTGTCGACATGTATGAGGACGATGTTGGTGAGGAGGCGGAGAAATTGCCTGTAATGGTGATGTCACTCTCTAGGGAGTCGACACCGGAATGGATGGCTTATTTAGAGAATTACGTGAGAATGTCAACACGCTGCAAGGTCGGTTGACGACATGAGACGGCCGACAATCTATTAGGACCGGTCCAGGCGTCTCAGAAACACCGTCAGGGGTTTTAAAAACGCCCATTTACCTCAGTCGGTCGACACAGACACAGACACGGACACTGAATACAGTGTCGACGGTGAATAAACAAACGTATTTCTCATTAGGGCCACACGTTAAGGGCAATGAAGGAGGTGTTACGTGTTTCTGATACTACAAGTACCACAAGAAAGGGTATTATGTGGGAGTGAAAAAACTACCTGTAGTTTTTCCTGAATCAGATAAAATAAAATGAAGTGTGTGATGATGCGTAGGGTTACCCCGATAGCAAATATTGGCGTTATACCCTTTCCCGCCAGAAATTAGGGTACGTTGGGAAACACCCCTTAGGGTGATAAGGCGCTCACACGCTTATCAAGTGGCGTTACCGTCTCCAGATACGGCCGCCCTCAAGGAGCCAGCTGATAGGAAGCTGGAAAAATATCCTAAAAAGTATATACACACATACGGTGGTTATACTGCGACCAGCGATCGCCATCAGCCTGGAGATGCAGTGCTGGGTTGGCTTGGTCGGATTCCCTGACTGAAAATATTTTATTCATGTAGAGCATTTAATAGGATGCATTCTATATATATGTATGTGAGATGCACAGAGGGATATTTGCTCTCTGGCATCAAGATAAGTGCGTTGTCCATATCTCCCAGAAGATGTCAGGGACACGACAGTGGTCAGGTGATACAGATCCCATACGGCAGATGGATATTGCTGTATAAAGGGAAGGAGTTATTTGGGGGTCGGTCCATCGGACCTGGGGACCACAGCAACAGCTGGGAAATCCAACCTTTTTTACCCCAAGTTACATCTCAGCTAAAAAAGACACCGTCTTTTCAGCCTCAATCTTTCCTTTCCCATGAGGGCATGCAGGCAAAAGGCCAGTCATATCTGCCCAGACATAGAGGTAAGGGAAGTAGACTGCAGCAGGCAGCCCTTTCCCAGGAAAAGAAGCCCTCCACCGCGTCTGCCAAGTCCTCAGCATGACGCTGGGGCCGTGCAAGCGGACTCAAGGTGGGGGGGTAGTCTCAAGAGTCTCAGGGCGCAGTGGGATCACTCGCAAGTTGACCCCTAGATCGTACGAGTATTATCCCAGGGGTAAAGATTGGAGAGTCGAGACATCTTCTCCTCGCAGGTTCCTGAAGTCTGCTTTACCAACGGCTCCCTCCGACAGGGAGGCAGCATTGGAAACAATTCACAAGCTGTATATCCAGCAGGTGATAATCAAAGTACCCCTCCTACGACAAGGAAAAGGGTATTATTTTTCCACACTATATTGTGGTACTGAAGCCAGACGGCTTGGTGACACATAGTCTAAATCTAAAATGTTTTGAACACTTACATAAAAGGTTCAAATCGAGATAAAGTCACTCAGAGCAGTGATAGCGAACCGGAAAAAAGGGGACTATATGGTGTCCCTGGACATCAAGGATTACCTCCATGTCCAAATTTTGTCCTTCTCATCAAGGGTACCTCTGGTTCGTGGTACAGAACTGTCAATATCAGTTTCAGACGATGCCGTTTGAATTATCCACGGCACCCCGGGCCTTTTTACCAAGGTAATGGCCGAAAAGATGTTTCTTCAAAGAAAAAAGGCATCTAAATTATCCCTTACTTGCACGACCTAAAAAGGGCAAGTTCCAGAGAACAGTTGGAGGTCGGAAGAGCACTATCTAAAGTAGTTCTTCGACGGCACGACTGGATTCTAAATATTCCAAGAATCGCAGCTGTTTTCCGACGATACGTCTGCTGTTCCTAGGGATGATTCTGGACACGGTTCAGAAAAAGGTTTTTCTTCCCGAGGAAAAAGCCAAGGAGTTATCCGACCTGTCAGGAACCTCCTAAAACCAGGAAAGGTGTCTGTACATCAATGCACAAGAGTCCTGGGAAAAATGGTGGCTTTTTACGAAGCAATTCCATTCGGCAGATTCCATGCAAGAATTTTCCAAAGGGATCTGTTGGACAAATGGTCAGGGTCGCATCCTCAGATGCACCTGCGAATAACCCTGTCGCCAAGGACAAGGGTATATCTTCTGTGGTGGTTGCAAAAGGCTCATCTATTGGAGGGCCGCAGATTCGGCATACAGGATTTGATCCTGGTGACCACGGACGCCAGCCTGAGAGGTTGGGGAGCAGTCACACAAGGAAGAAACTTCCAGGGGGTATGGACGAACCTGGAAAAGTCTCTTCACATAAACATTCTGGTACTAAGAGCAATCTAAAATGCTCTAAGCCAGGCGGAACCACTCCTGCAAGGAAAACCGGTGTTGATTCAGTCGGACAACATCACGGCGGTCGCCCATGTAAACAGACAGGGCGGCACAAGAAGCAGGAGTGCAATGGCAGAAGCTGCCAAGATTCTTCGCTGGGCGGAGAATCACGTAATAGCACTGTCAGCAGTGTTCTTCCCGGGCGTGGACAACTGGGAAGCAGACTTCCTCAGCAGACACGATATTCACCCGGGAGAGGGGGGTCTTCATCCAGAAGTCTTCCACATGCTAATAAACTGTTGGGAAAGACCAATGGTAGACATGATGGCGTCTCGCCTCAACAAGAAACTGGACAAGTATTGCGCCAGGTCAAGAGATCCACAGGCAATAGCTGTGGACGCACTGGTAACACCTTGGGTGTACAAATCAGTATATGTGTTTCCTCCTCTGCCTCTCATACCAAAGGTATTGAAGATTATACGGTGAGGAGGAGTAGGAACAATACTAGTGGCTCCGGATTGGCCAAGAAGGACTTGGTACCCGGAACTTCAAGAGTTGGTCACGGACGACCCGTGCCCTCTACTTCTGAGAAGGGACCTGCTACAACAGGGTCCCTGTCTCTTTCAAGACTTACCGCGGCTGCGTTTGACGGCATGGCGGTTGAACGCCAGATCCTAAAAGGGAAAGGCATTCCAGAAGAAGTCATTCCTACCTTGATTAAGGCAAGGAAGGAAGTCACCGCGAAACATTATCACCGCATTTGGCGAAAATATGTCGCGTGGTGCGAGGATCGGAGTGTTCCGACGGAGGAATTTCAACTGGGTCGTTTCCTACATTTCCTACAATCAGGATTGTCTATGGGTCTCAAATTGAGATCTATTAAGGTTCAAATTTCGGCCCTGTCAATATTCTTCCAAAAAGAATTGGCCTCAGTTCCTGAGGTACAGACTTTTGTTAAAGGAGTACTGCATATACAGCCTCCTGTGGTGCCTCCGGTGGCACCGTGGGATCTAAATGTAGTTTTAGATTTCCTCAAATCCCATTGGTTTGAACCATTGAAAAAGGTGGATTTTAAATATCTCACATGGAAAGTGACTATGTTACTGGCCCTGGTTTCCGCCAGGAGAGTATCTGAATTGGCGGCTTTATCTTATAAAAGCCCTTATCTAATCTTCCATTCGGATAGGGCAGAACTGAGGACTCGTCCGCATTTTCTCCCTAAGGTGGTATCAGCGTTTCACCTGAACCAACCTATTGTGGTGCCTGCGGCCACTGGCGACTTGGAGGACTCCAAGTTGTTGGACGTTGTCAGAGCCTTAAAAATATACATTTCAAGGACGGCTGAAGTCAGAAAATCTGACTCGCTGTTGATACTATATGCACCCAACAAGTTGGGTGCCCCTGCTTCTAAGCAGACGATTGCTCGTTGGATTTGTAACACAATTCAACTTGCTCATTCTGTGGCAGGCCTGCCACAGCCTAAATCTGTTAAGGCCCATTCCACAAGGAAGGTGGGCTCATCTTGGGCGGCTGCCCGAGGGGTCTCGGCATTACAATTCTGCCGAGCAGCTACGTGGTCGGGGGAAAACACGTTTGTAAAATTCTACAAATTTGATACCCTGGCAAAAGAGGACTTGGAATTCTCTCATTCGGTGCTGCAGAGTCATCCGCACTCTCCCGCCCGTTTGGGAGCTTTGGTATAATCCCCATGGTCCTTTCAGGAACCCCAGCATCCACTTAGGACGATAGAGAAAATAAGAATTTACTTACCGATAATTCTATTTCTCGGAGTCCGTAGTGGATGCTGGGCGCCCATCCCAAGTGCGGATTATCTGCAATACTGTACATAGTTATTGTTAACAAATTCGGGTTATATTGTTAAGGAGCCATCTTTAAGAGGCTCTTTCTGTTATCATACTGTTAACTGGGTTTAGATCACAAGTTGTACGGTGTGATTGGTGTGGCTGGTATGAGTCTTACCCGGGATTCAAATTGCCTCCCTTATTGTGTACGCTCGTCCGGGCACAGTACCTAACTGGAGTCTGGAGGAGGGTCATGGGGGGAGGAGCCAGTGCACACCACCTGATCTGGTAAAAGCTTTACTTTTTTGTGCCCTGTCTCCTGCGGAGCCGCTATTCCCCATGGTCCTTTCAGGAACCCCAGCATCCACTACGGACTCCGAGAAATAGAATTATCGGTAAGTAAATTCTTATTATATACCTGTCCGGCTGCAGTACTAGTGTGATATTATATATATATATATTGATTTCATCTCATTATCATCCAGTCTATATTAGCAGCAGACACAGTACGGTAGTCCACGGCTGTAGCTACCTCTGTGTCGGCAGTCGCTGGTCCATCCATAATTGTATACCACCTACCCGTGGTTTTTTTTTTTCTTTCTTCTTGATACATACTACTATAGTAGCTTACTGTAGCAGTCTGCGGTGCTGCTGAGCTGACAGTGTCCAGCAGGTCCGTCATCAGTCATTAGTACATAATAAATATATATTATATACATGTCCGGCTGCAGTACTAGTGTGATATTATATATATATATATATTGATTTCATCTCATTATCATCCAGTCTATATTAGCAGCAGACACAGTACGGTAGTCCACGGCTGTAGCTACCTCTGTGTCGGCAGTCGCTGGTCCATCCATAATTGTATACCACCTACCCGTGGTTTTTTTTTCTTTCTTCTTGATACATACTACTATAGTAGCTTACTGTAGCAGTCTGCGGTGCTGCTGAGCTGACAGTGTCCAGCAGGTCCGTCATCAGTCATTAGTACATAATAAATATATATTATATACCTGTCCGGCTGCAGTACTAGTGTGATATTATATATATATATATATATTGATTTCATCTCATTATCATCCAGTCTATATTAGCAGCAGACACAGTACGGTAGTCCACGGCTGTAGCTACCTCTGTGTCGGCAGTCGCTGGTCCATCCATAATTGTATACCACCTACCCGTGGTTTTTTTTTTTTCTTTCTTCTTGATACATACTACTATAGTAGCTTACTGTAGCAGTCTGCGGTGCTGCTGAGCTGACAGTGTCCAGCAGGTCCGTCATCAGTCATTAGTACATAATAAATATATATTATATACCTGTCCGGCTGCAGTACTAGTGTGATATTATATATATATATATATATTGATTTCATCTCATTATCATCCAGTCTATATTAGCAGCAGACACAGTACGGTAGTCCACGGCTGTAGCTACCTCTGTGTCTTTTAGTTGTGCCTATTAAAATATGGAGAACAAAAATGTTGAGGTTCCAAAATTAGGGAAAGATCAAGATCCACTTCCACCTCGTGCTGAAGCTGCTGCCACTAGTCATGGCCGAGACGATGAAATGCCAGCAACGTCGTCTGCCAAGGCCGATGCCCAATGTCATAGTACAGAGCATGTAAAATCCAAAACACCAAATATCAGTAAAAAAAGGACTCCAAAATCTAAAATAAAATTGTCGGAGGAGAAGCGTAAACTTGCCAATATGCCATTTACCACACGGAGTGGCAAGGAACGGCTGAGGCCCTGGCCTATGTTCATGGCTAGTGGTTCAGCTTCACATGAGGATGGAAGCACTCAGCCTCTCGCTAGAAAACTGAAAAGACTCAAGCTGGCAAAAGCACCGCAAAGAACTGTGCGTTCTTCCAAATCCCAAATCCACAAGGAGAGTCCAATTGTGTCGGTTGCGATGCCTGACCTTCCCAACACTGGACGTGAAGAGCATGCGCCTTCCACCATTTGCACGCCCCCTGCAAGTGCTGGAAGGAGCACCCGCAGTCCAGTTCCTGATAGTCAGATTGAAGATGTCAGTGTTGAAGTACACCAGGATGAGGAGGATATGGGTGTTGCTGGCGCTGGGGAGGAAATTGACAAGGAGGATTCTGATGGTGAGGTGGTTTGTTTAAGTCAGGCACCCGGGGAGACACCTGTTGTCCGTGGGAGGAATAGGGCCGTTGACATGCCTGGTGAAAATACCAAAAAAATCAGCTCTTCGGTGTGGAAGTATTTCACCAGAAATGCGGACAACATTTGTCAAGCCGTGTGTTGCCTTTGTCAAGCTGTAATAAGTAGGGGTAAGGACGTTAACCACCTTGGAACATCCTCCCTTATACGTCACCTGCAGCGCATTCATAATAAGTCAGTGACAAGTTCAAAAACTTTGGGCGACAGCGGAAGCAGTCCACTGACCAGTAAATCCCTTCCTCTTGTAACCAAGCTCACGCAAACCACCCCACCAACTCCCTCAGTGTCAATTTCCTCCTTCCCCAGGAATGCCAATAGTCCTGCAGGCCATGTCACTGGCAATTCTGACGAGTCCTCTCCTGCCTGGGATTCCTCCGATGCATCCTTGCGTGTAACGCCTACTGCTGCTGGCGCTGCTGTTGTTGCTACTGGGAGTCGATGGTCATCCCAGAGGGGAAGTCGTACTCGTAAGACCACTTTTACTACTTCCACCAAGCAATTGACTGTCCAACAGTCCTTTGCGAGGAAGATGAAATATCACAGCAGTCATCCTGCTGCAAAGCGGATAACTGAGGCCTTGGCATCCTGGGTGGTGAGAAACGTGGTTCCGGTATCCATCATTACTGCAGAGCCAACTAGAGACTTGTTGGAGGTACTGTGTCCCCGGTACCAAATACCATCTAGGTTCCATTTCTCTAGGCAGGCGATACCGAAAATGTACACAGACCTCAGAAAAAGAGTCACCAGTGTCCTAAAAAATGCAGCTGTACCCAATGTCCACTTAACCACGGACATGTGGACAAGTGGAGCAGGGCAGGGTCAGGACTATATGACTGTGACAGCCCACTGGGTAGATGTATGGACTCCCGCCGCAAGAACAGCAGCGGCGGCACCAGTAGCAGCATCTCGCAAACGCCAACTCTTTCCTAGGCAGGCTACGCTTTGTATCACCGGTTTCCAGAATACGCACACAGCTGAAAACCTCTTACGGCAACTGAGGAAGATCATCGCGGAATGGCTTACCCCAATTGGACTCTCCTGTGGATTTGTGGCATCGGACAACGCCAGCAATATTGTGTGTGCATTAAATATGGGCAAATTCCAGCACGTCCCATGTTTTGCACATACCTTGAATTTGGTGGTGCAGAATTTTTTAAAAAACGAGAGGGGCGTGCAAGAGATGCTGTCGGTGGCCAGAAGAATTGCGGGACACTTTCGGCGTACAGGCACCACGTACAGAAAACTGGAGCACCACCAAAAACGCCTGAACCTGCCCTGCCATCATCTGAAGCAAGAAGTGGTAACGAGGTGGAATTCAACCCTCTATATGCTTCAGAGGTTGGAGGAGCAGCAAAAGGCCATTCAAGCCTATACAATTGAGCACGATATAGGAGGTGGAATGTACCTGTCTCAAGCGCAGTGGAGAATGATTTCAACGTTGTGCAAGGTTCTGCAACCTTTTGAACTTGCCACACGTGAAGTCAGTTCAGACACTGCCAGCCTGAGTCAGGTCATTCCCCTCATCAGGCTTTTGCAGAAGAAGCTGGAGGCATTGAAGGAGGAGCTAAAAGGGAGCGATTCCGCTAGGCATGTGGGACTTGTGGATGCAGCCCTTAATTCGCTTAACAAGGATTCACGGGTGGTCAATCTGTTGAAATCAGAGCACTACATTTTGGCCACCGTGCTCGATCCTAGATTTAAAACCTACCTTGGATCTCTCTTTCCGGCAGACACAAGTCTGCTGGGGTTCAAAGACCTGCTGGTGACAAAATTGTCAAGTCAAGCGGAACGCGACTTGTCAACATCTCCTCCTTCACATTCTCCCGCAACTGGGGGTGCGAGGAAAAGGCTCAGAATTCCGAGCCCACCCGCTGGCGGTGATGCAGGGCAGTCTGGAGCGACTGCTGATGCTGACATCTGGTCCGGACTGAAGGACCTGACAACGATTACGGACATGTCGTCTACTGTCACTGCATATGATTCTGTCACCATTGAAAGAATGGTGGAGGATTATATGAGTGACCGCATCCAAGTAGGCACGTCAGACAGTCCGTACTTATACTGGCAGGAAAAAGAGGCAATTTGGAGGCCCTTGCACAAACTGGCTTTATTCTACCTAAGTTGCCCTCCCACAAGTGTGTACTCCGAAAGAGTGTTTAGTGCCGCCGCTCACCTTGTCAGCAATCGGCGTACGAGGTTACTTCCAGAAAATGTGGAGAAGATGATGTTCATTAAAATGAATTATAATCAATTCCTCCGTGGAGACATTGACCAGCAGCAATTGCCTCAACAAAGTACACAGGGAGCTGAGATGGTGGATTCCAGTGGGGACGAATTGATAATCTGTGAGGAGCGGGATGTACACGGTGATATATCGGAGGATGATGATGAGGTGGACATCTTGCCTCTGTAGAGCCAGTTTGTGCAAGGAGAGATTAATTGCTTCTTTTTCGGTGGGGGTCCAAACCAACCCGTCATTTCAGTCACAGTCGTGTGGCAGACCCTGTCACTGAAATGATGGGTTGGTTAAAGTGTGCATGTCCTGTTTATACAACATAAGGGTGGGTGGGAGGGCCCAAGGACAATTCCATCTTGCACCTCTTTTTTCTTTCATTTTTATTTGCGTCATGTGCTGTTTGGGGAGTGTTTTTTGGAAGGGCCATCCTGCGTGACACTGCAGTGCCACTCCTAGATGGGCCCGGTGTTTGTGTCGGCCACTAGGGTCGCTTATCTTACTCACACAGCTACCTCATTGCGCCTCTTTTTTTCTTCTTTGCGTCATGTGCTGTTTGGGGAGTGTTTTTTGGAAGGGACATCCTGCGTGACACTGCAGTGCCACTCCTAGATGGGCCAGGTGTTTGTGTCGGCCACTAGGGTCGCTTAGCTTACTCACACAGCTACCTCATTGCGCCTCTTTTTTTCTTCTTTGCGTCATGTGCTGTTTGGGGAGTGTTTTTTGGAAGGGCCATCCTGCGTGACACTGCAGTGCCACTCCTAGATGGGCCCGGTGTTTGTGTCGGCCACTAGGGTCGCTTATCTTACTCACACAGCTACCTCATTGCGCCTCTTTTTTTCTTCTTTGCGTCATGTGCTGTTTGGGGAGTGTTTTTTGGAAGGGCCATCCTGCGTGACACTGCAGTGCCACTCCTAGATGGGCCAGGTGTTTGTGTCGGCCACTAGGGTCGCTTATCTTACTCACACAGCTACCTCATTGCGCCTCTTTTTTTCTTTGCGTCATGTGCTGTTTGGGGAGTGTTTTTTGGAAGGGCCATCCTGCGTGACACTGCAGTGCCACTCCTAGATGGGCCCGGTGTTTGTGTCGGCCACTAGGGTCGCTTAGCTTAGTCATCCAGCGACCTCGGTGCAAATTTTAGGACTAAAAATAATATTGTGAGGTGTGAGGTATTCAGAATAGACTGAAAATGAGTGGAAATTATGGATTTTGAGGTTAATAATACTTTGGGATCAAAATGACCCCCAAATTCTATGATTTAAGCTGTTTTTTAGTGTTTTTTGAAAAAAACACCCGAATCCAAAACACACCCGAATCCGACAAAAAAAATTCGGTGAGGTTTTGCCAAAACGCGGTCGAACCCAAAACACGGCCGCGGAACTGAACCCAAAACCAAAACACAAAACCCGAAAAATTTCAAGTGCACATCTCTATTATATTGACCATGAATAATTTGAATTGGTCCTGGACCACCAACCCGGGACACCCCTGCAAGTGTCCCGAGGCACCCCAGGGAGCCACGGCACACAGTTTGGGAACCTCTGGTGTATGGGATGCTGTGATCACAAAAAGAGTAATAAAAATGTATCAAATGAACAAAACAATATTATGGGGCTAGTAGCAATTATTTTACATGTTTTAAAAGTACAGTATATTCCTTTGTAGAAAACTAATTTAGGGGCTTACTTAGCCTTTTTCAGGGCAGACTTGCTTCTATTTATGAAGACTGTTAGGAATATAAGGACACAAACATTTCTAGCTGACTACAGGGCAGTGATAGAAGAATGGCTGAAAGGAAGCAAAGTAGACAGACTGACAAACATTACAAACTTTTTTTGCTGACCTTGACAGTCCAGCCTCATACATTGTATAATGACTCTGACTGACATTTAATTTGGTTTTATTAGCTTTTCTTTTTTAGGGAGAGAAAGTGCAAACATTGACAGAAAACTAGGTGACAAAGAATCACTGGGAGATGGAGCGGGGGTGGTGGAGCTGTAATCAGCAAGATATTACCAAGAAAAAAAACCTCCATGGGAAAATTACTAGGATTTAACTTGTCAAATGATACACCAGCAGCTGCAAAAACATTTATTTGTACCTGTTAGTTGCCAATATGATTTTGATTGGGAAGTAGACAGGTATGCACTATAGATGTATTAAGGTTACACGTAGCTCAGAAAAAGATAGTAATTCAAGAACTATAGTAAATTTCCATTTTATTTAAAAAAAAGTCATTCTGATCCACCTTCACAAAATCCACTGATTAGTACATTTTTAGGTATTCAAGATAATGGATTCAATAATCAGATTCTATTATCTTCTAGAAGCAGCTAGATAACTGTTAAGTAGAATCTGATTGGTTGCTATGAGCAACATAACCAGTTGGACGTAAAATACGGAGTTGGACTTAAAATAAGCGGAATTTCTAGCTGCAACAGTTGCATGAAAATATAATGGTTAAGGTACTATTTATCATGTTAACATACATCAGGTCGACGTGAAGGTGTCAACATGGTGGCAATGTTGACATATGTCATGCCAACATGCTTAGCATGTCGACAGTGGCCTTGTTGACAATCATCATTCGGGGGAATTCACTTGTACAAAAGTCAGTTGGGTATCTGTTTTTTCCTGTCTATTAGATAGGAAAAAACAGACTCCCAATTGACTTTTCAAACATTTGAATCTCCCCCATAATGTCTACATGGATGGTGAATGTTACACAGGAGAATCGCTGGACGTTTAGTTATCTGGTGCCTAGAAGGAGAAGTCTGGACCTCTTTCCTATGCCCATTTCTATCTGGGATGGTAACTAGATGACAACAGCGTTCCTTTTGAAAACTCCTGATTGACACCTATTATGGTTACATGATTTTAATGATTTATCCTTTGTGAGTGTAATGTTAAAAATAAATCTTGTTTGTTGTAATATTGTACTGTGGGGGTCATTCCGAGTTGATCGTTCGCTAGCTACTTTTAGCAGCCGTGCAAACGCATAGTTGTCGCCCACGGGGGAGTGCATTTTCGCTTTGCAAGTGTGCAATTGCATGTGCAGCTGAGCGGTACAAAAACATTTTGTGCAAAACAAGACCAGCCCTGTAGTTGCTTATCCTGTGCAATGATTCTAGTGTCGGAGGTCCCAGAATTGACGTCAGATACCCGCCCTGCAAATGCCTGGTCACGCCTGCGTTTTCCCTACCACTCCCAGAAAAAATGGACAGTTGACACCCATAAACGCCATCTTCCTGTCAAAAGTCCTTGCGATCGGCTGAGCGAATGGATTCGTCGCTAGAAGCATTACACAGAAACGATGCTCTTTGTATCTGTACGAACCATGTGCGCATTGCGGTGCATACGCATGCGCAGTTTTGACATTTTTTTACCTGATCGCTGCGCTGCGAAAATCGTCAGCGTGTGATCAACTCGGAAAGACCCCCTATGTCTCCTCTCTCATTTTGAGATTCACTAAGCATCTAGAATGTGAATGGTTTAATTGCATCAAATCGCAATATTTATGAAGGTGGTGGTGGGGGGATTCTGGCAGACATGTGATGTGCAGTTACGGCACAGGTGTCTGAGAACAGGTGTTCTGGCAAGTATACAGTGGGTTATTCAGGTTTATTAGCAAACCAAAAAAGCACACTAATGGCCATAACCATGCTGAACAGCAGGTGGGGTAGATGTTTCATGTGCAGAGAGAGTTAGATTTAGATGGGTTTATTTTTACACTGCAATTTATATTTCAATTTGAACACACCCCGCCCAAATGTAAATCTCTTTGCACAATACATCTGCCCCACCTGCAGTGAAGCATGGTTTTGCGCATTGGTGTGCTTTTGTGGGTTGCTAACAAACTTGAATAAAGTCCACTGTCCGTATCCCTAATCCTAATCCTAAACCCTAGATCCCAAATATAATATTTTCTAACTATGAGTAGGTCGAGACGCATAAGATTTCACTTACTGTAGCTCATTTTGAGAATGGTACATTTATGTCAACTACTGTCCCAATTTATACTTTATTTTCAACAACCTGTGGTTCATACAAAAATAACCAGTTATTTAAGATATACCACAGAATTTTGTAATTTCCATTTAAATAATAACAAGCTCGGGTGTAAACATGCTGGAAGCAGCGGCATAAATTCAAACCAGACACCCGGAGAGGCAAAATAAATGATGGTGTCCCCCCCCATCTCCCGCTCACACACAGCCACATATACACAGTAAGCTACATATGAACTTACACAGTCACATATGCATACACACAGTGCCACATATACACACCCACAGAGCGATATACAATGCCTTACTAAAGTATTCACCCCCTTGACTTTTTACCTATTTTGTTACATTACAACCTGTAGTTTAATACAAAAAAAAAAATAGTCTGAATTTTATGTGATGGATCTACACAAAATAGTCTAAGGGGTATATTTACTAAAATTCGTATTTTCCCGATTGAGGTTACAGTTCAATCACGAATGACATCGAAAGTGTAAAGTTGCAACTTTTTGAATTTATTACAACTAATTTACTAAGCTGTCGTATTCTGCATTTTAGTATTTACCGATGTCGATGTCATTAGTTTTTTTTTGCAGTGTTTTACGTGAGTGACTTGTAAAACACTGCCGACTTTAGCACAATGAATCTCGGCCGGATCTGTGAGATCCGTGCTGGGCTTCATTGTGCACCTTTATAAAAAAATAAATCATTGTTAAAATCTTGAGAAAAAAAAATGCGTGGGGTCCCCCCTCCTAAGCAAAACCAGCCTCTGGCTCTTTGAGCCGGCCCTGGTTGTAAAAATATGGGGAAAAAAGTGACAGGGGTTCCCCCATATTTAAACAACCAGCACCGGGCTCTGCGCCTGGTCCTGGTTCCAAAAATACGGGGGACAAAAAGCGTAGGGGTCCCCCGTATTTCTGAAACCAGCACCGGGCTCCACAAGCCAGATACATAATGCCACAGCCGGGGGACACTTTTATATTGGTCCCTGCGGCCCTGGCATTACATATCCAACTAGTCACCCCTGGCCGGGGTACCCTGGAGGAGTGGGGACCCCTTCAATCAAGGGGTCCCCCCCCTCCAGCCACCGAAGGGCCAGGGGTGAAGCCCGAGGCTGTCCCCCCATCCAAGAGCTGCGGATGGGGAGCTGATAGCCTTTTTGACAAAAGTTGAATATTGTTTTTAGTAGCAGTACTACAAGTCCCAGCAAGCCTCCCCTGCAAGCTGGTACTTGGAGAACCACAAGTACCAGCATGCGGTAGAAAACCGGGCCCGCTGGTACCTGTAGTACTACTACTAAAAAAATCCCCCAATAAAAACAGAAGACACACACCTTGAAAGTAAAAGTTTAATACATACATCCACACCTCCATATACACATACTTACCTATGTTCACACGAGGGTCGGTCCTCTTCTCCATGTAGAATCCATGGGGTACCTGTTGGAAAAATTATACTCACATAATCCAGTGTAGATCGGTCCTCTTCTTTTCTATTTGTAATCCACGTACTTTGCAAAATAAAAAACGGACACCCGACCACGCACTGAAAGGGGCCCCATGTTTTCACATGGGACCCCTTTCCCCGACTGCCAGGAACCCCCCCTGACTTCTGTCTAAGAGGGTTCCTTCAGCCAATCAGGGAGCGCCACGTTGTGGCACCCTCCTGATTGGCTGTGTGCTCCTGTAGTGTATGTCAGGCAGCACACGGCAGTGATACAATGTAGCGCCTATGCGCTCCATTGTAACCAATGGTGGGAACTTTGTGGTCAGCGGTGAGGTTACTTTCGGTCAACCGCTGACCACAAAGTTCCCACCATTGGTTACAATGGAGCGCATAGGCGCTACATTGTAACACTGCCGTGTGCTGCCTGTCATACACTACAGGAGCACACAGCCAATCAGGAGGGTGCCACAACGTGTCGCACCCTGATTGGCTGAAGGAACCCTCTTAGACAGAAGTCAGGGGGGGTTCCTGGCAGTCGGGGAAAGGGGTCCCATGTGAAAGCATGGGGCCCCTTTCAGTGCGTGGTCGGGTGTCTGTTTTTTTATTTTGCAAAGTACGTGGATTACAAATAGAAAAGAAGAGGACCGAACTACACTGGATTATGTGAGTATAATTTTTCCAACAGGTACCCCATGGATTCTACATGGAGAGGAGGACCGACCCTCGTATGAACATAGGTAAGTATGTGTGTATGGAGGTGTGGATGTATGTATTAAACTTTTACTTTCAAGGTGTGTGTCTTCTGTTTTTATTGGGGGATTTTTTTAGTAGTAGTACTACAGGTACCAGCGGGCCCGGTTTTCCACCGCATGCTGGTACTTGTGGTTCTCCAAGTACCAGCTTACGGGGGAGGCTTGCTGGGACTTGTAGTACTGCTACTAAAAACAATATTCAACTTTTGTCAAAAAGGCTATCAGCTCCCCATCCGCAGCCCTTGGATGGGGGGGGGACAGCCTCGGGCTTCACCCCTGGCCCTTGGGTGGCTGGAGGGGGGTACCCCGGCCAGGGGTGACTAGTTGGGTATGTAATGCCAGGGCCGTAGGGACCAATATAAAAGTGTCCCCCGGCTGTGGCATTATGTATCTGGCTAGTGGAGCCCGGTGCTGGTTTCAGAAATACGGGGGACCCCTACGCTTTTTGTCCCCCGTATTTTTGGAACCAGGACCAGGCGCAGAGCCCGGTGCTAGTTGTTTAAATATGGGGGAACCCCTGTCACTTTTCCCCCCATATTTTTACAACCAGGGCCGGCTCAAAGAGCCCGAGGCTGGTTTTGCTTAGGAGGGGGGACCCCACGCATTTTTTTTTTTAATTAACACTTTCCCACCCCTTCCCACTGAAAAACATGCACGGATCTCATGGATCCGTGCATGCCTATCCGAACACGGGAAAAAAAAAGCAGGTCTGTTTTTTTTTAGCACTTTTTCACGATTTGTATTTAATCACGGCAGTGTTTGGCTATTGTCGGCAGTGTTTGTGATTTGCACTTTTTAGTAAATAACCGATTTCTACCAAATTCCAGCCGTATTTGACCGATGGTGTATTCATTCGTAATTTTTTCCGAGGACTACCAAAAAATACGAATGCCCTCATCACTGCCGTGATTTGAGTTTAGTAAATTCCCGAGATGACACTTTGAAGAAAATACACCATCTCGGTCAAAATCGGGACCTTAGTAAATATACCCCTAAGTTGGTGAAGTGAAATGAGAAAAATGTATATAAAAAATAATTTTTCTTAATCAAAATTTAAAAATTGGCATGTGCATATGTATTCACCCCTTTTGCTATGAAGCCCCTCAAAAGTTCTGGTGCAACCAATTACTTTCAGAAGTCACATAATTAGTGAAATGAAGTCCACCTGTGTGCAATCTCAGTGTCACATGATCTGTCAGTATAAACTAGAGATGAGCGGGTTCGGTTCGTTGAGATCCGAACCCCCCCCCCCCAACTTCACGTGGTTTGCACGAGTCCGAGGCAGCCTAGGTTCTTCCCGCCTTACACGCAAAACCGTAATGGGGGAAAACGTCATCATCCCGCTGTCAGATTCTCGTGAGATTCAGATTCCACATAAAGAGCCGCGCGTCGCCGCCATTTTCACTCGTGCATTGTCGAGAAAGCGAGAGGACGTGGCTACGTTCTCTGCCTGAACAGCCCAATATCAGCTAAATCTCAGCTCAATATCTGTGCTCAGTATCAGTGCTCCATTGTGATGACCAGTATATATATTGTAGTACAGTAAAGTAGTCCATTGCTGTATTTTGCTGCCCAGTGTCCGTTCTATTATCCTGAATAGTGCTCAGTATCTATGCTCATTATTATCATTGCTGCATTGTGGTGACCACTGACCAGTAGTAGTACAGTACAGTAGTCCATTGCTGTATTTTGCTGCCCAGTGTCAGTTCTATTATCCTGAATAGTGCTCAGTATCTGTGCTCATTATTATCATTGCTGCATTGTGGTGAACAGTATATGGTATTACAGTACAGTAGTCCATTGCTGTATTTTGCTGCCCAGTGTCAGTTCTATTATCCTGAATAGTGCTCAGTATCTGTGCTCATTATTATCATTGCTGCATTGTGGTGACCACTGACCAGTATATAGTAGCACAGTACAGTAGTCCATTGCTGTATTTTGCTGCCCAGTTTCAGTTCTATTATCCTGAATAGTGCTCAGTATCTATGCTCATTATTATCATTGCTGCATTGTGGTGACCAGTATATGGTATTACAGTACAGTAGTCCATTGCTGTATTTTGCTGCCCAGTGTCAGTTCTATTATCCTGAATAGTGCTCAGTATCTGTGTTCATTATTATCATTGCTGCGTTGTGGTGACCACTGACCAGTATATAGTACTAGTACAGTACAGTAGTCCATTGCTGTATTTTGCTGCCCAGTGTCAGTTCTATTATCCTGAACAGTGCTCAATATCTGTGCTCAGTATCAGTGCTGCATTGTAGTGACTAAAAGTCCAGTGTCCTGTGCTGCATCTTGCTGCTGTTGGGTGCTGTGGTAGTGTCCTGTCACTGTGCATAGGTGTTATGCACACCAGTGCCAGCAGGAATGTACTGGTGTCTGAACGGAGAGGGATGCAAAACAAATGAACTCACAGACAGACTGGGGAATATGACATTACATACACAGAAGGTGATAGGATAACAAAATAAACACAAAGTGAACAGAGAAGCCCAAAGGATAAGAAACTGGGTGTCTCCCTAGTATTAGGAATGCTCAGATGGAAAGAAGCGAGATGTTGTGATTTAATACGTAGAGAACCCAAAATGCTGTTGCTAAGGGCAACAGCAAAACCCTAAAGAATTACCAACGGGTGTGGCAGTAAACTCCTTGGTCAGAGATGGAATAATAGACACAAGGAGAGTCTCCACAATCCTAGTCCTCACTTGCAGTGCACTGGTTCAGTTTACTGCCACTAAACTGACACCTGAACACCTTGCACAGTGAGAAAGGATTTTGGCAGGCAAGTCTGAGAATACAGCCGCAAACTTGCTAGGTTCACAGAGTAGCAAAAGAACCCCAGCAGGTTAAATGACTGACTCCAGTCTTACTGCTAGGTCTGAATTGGCAGAGTGTAATACCAAATCCCAAGGCCTATTTGCAGTAAGCAACAAACAATTACAAAGTTTACACAGTACTAGCTAGCTTTCAGGAACTGACTAACCAACAAAGATTCAGCAGCATCTGCCTAACCTGAGAAGAGGGTTTATATAGCAGGTGCTGTCCACGCCCCACTCAGACCTCACAGACTGTGAGCACAAAAACCAGCACCGGATCCCCTGCCGTGCACAGAGCCTGTAACCACTGCACAGCAAAAGCCCCGAACCGGAGTATCAGCTACGCTCAGGTTATTCCGCTAGCACTTGTCTCCCGGTTGCCATGACGACGTGGCAGCACAGAGCAGGAGATCCTAACAGTACCCCCCCTCTGACGAGGGATCAAAGAACCCCTACCACCGGGTTTATCGGGGAACTGCGAAAAGAAAGAACGTAACAGTCTGGGGGCATGAAGATCACAACTGCGCACCCACGACCGCTCCTCCGGGCCATACCCCTTCCAGTGCACCAAAAATGACAGCCGACCCCGAACCATCTTGGAGTAAAGAATCCTTTCAACAACAAACTCCCTCTGACCACGTATCAGAAGAGGGGAAGGTCTTCCACTGGAAGAAGGATTACTAATCGCCCGTTTTAAAAGGGAACAATGAAATGTTTTATTGATACCCAAAGAACGGGGTAGATCTAACTGAAATGCCACCGGATTGATAACCCTAGTGATCTTATAAGGACCGATGAACCGGGGGCCTAACTTATGAGATGGCTGTCTCAACTTCAAATTCTTGGTAGACAACCAGACGAAGTCTCCTAATTTGAAGCTGCAGGGTCTTTTCCGCTTATCAAAAACCCTTTTGGTCACTAATGACACAGACACAAGGGCTTTCTTCACTTTCCTCCAAATACCTCTAAGGACCGAAACCACAGAGGAACCACCAGGCGTGGAGTCCAGGGGGTCAAAAGAATTGGCCTTAGGATGATGCCCATACACACAGAGGAAGGGAGAGATCCCTGTAGCAGAGTGAGCCGCGTTGTTATAGGCAAACTCCGCCATGGACAGATGAGCAACCCAGTCAGTCTGACACTTGGAGACATAACACCTGAGGAACTGCTCCAAGGACTGGTTCACCCTTTCAGTCTGCCCATTAGACTGCGGATAGTAGCCTGACGACAAGCTGACAGAAATCTGGAGATCGGAACAAAATGCCCTCCAGAATTTGGCCACAAACTGGGATCCGCGGTCAGAGACCACATCAAGTGGCAACCCGTGGAGGCGCACAACATGCAGCATAAATAATTCAGACAGGCGTCTGGCCGATGGCAGCCCAACCAATGGAACGAAGTGCGCCATCTTCGAAAACCTGTCAACGACAACCCAGATGGCTGTCATCCCCGAGGATTTGGGCAAGTCCACCACAAAATCCATTGAAATGTGGGTCCATGGCTTAGATGGAATAGAGAGTGGATGTAATGGGCCAACAGGAACCCCTCTAGGAGTCTTATTTCGGGCACAGATGTCACATGCCCGAACCCACTGATCCACATCCCTAGCCACCGAGGGCCACCACACCGCCCTAGATAGCAACTCCCGAGTTCTGGCAATACCCGGGTGACCTGCCGACTTCTTGGCATGGAATTTCAGGAACACTCGCTGTCTTAACCTAGGAGGCACAAACAAAAGACCTACCGGAAGGTATGGAGGAGCCTGCTCCTGTGCTCTAAGGACTAATGACAAGAGGTCCTGGGTAATGCCCACTTTAATACATGATGGGGACACAATGGGCAATGGCTCCTCGGTGGTCTCCTGGATTGGAGCAAAACTCCGCGAGAGCGCATCAGCCTTGATGTTTTTTGACCCAGGGCGATATGTTATAAAAAAATTAAAGCGAGCAAAAAACAAAGCCCATCGTGCCTGCCTGGCATTGAGGCGCTTCGCTGACTCTAAAATTGCCAAATTCTTATGGTCGGTGAGAATTGAGACCACAAACTTAGCCCCCACAAGCCAGTGTCTCCACTCCTCGAGTGCATCCTTAATAGCCAACAATTCCCGGTTACCCACGTCATAATTCATCTCGGCAGGCGAAAATTTACGGGAAAAGTAAGCACAGGGATGAAGGCGATTATCAGCCACCCCCATCTGAGAGAGCACTGCCCCAATACCCATCTCAAAGGTATCCACCTCCACCACAAAAGGACGCTCTGGATCTGGGTGTCGCAGCACCTTGGCCGAGACAAATGCCCTTTTGAGACGGGCAAAAGCCGCTTTGGCCTCACAAGACCAGTGAGCAACATCCGCCCCTTTCTTAGTGAGTGCCACCAAGGGCGCCACTATAGACGAAAATCCAGCGATAAATCGTCTATAAAAATTCGCAAAGCCCAGAAAACGCTGAAGCGCCTTCAAACTAGTGGGCTGCACCCAATCCAGGACTGCCTGTACCTTGGAACCCTCCATTTGGAAACCTTCTGGGGAGATAATATATCCTAGAAATGCGATTTGCTGAACTTCAAATTCACACTTCTCCAGCTTCGCCCCAAGCCGGTGGTCTCTGAGTTTCTGGAGGACTAAGCGTACATGCTTCCGATGTTCCTCCAGGGAATGGGAGAAGATTAGGATGTCATCTAAGTATACAACTAAGAATCTATCCAAATATTCCCTGAGCACATCGTTCATGAAGTCCTGGAAGACTGCCGGGGCATTACAGAGCCCAAAAGGCATCACCAAATATTCATAATGCCCTGAGTGGGTATTAAAGGCAGTCTTCCATTCATCCCCCTCTCTTATTCGGATTAGATTGTACGCACCGCGTAGGTCAATCTTAGAAAAAATGGTGGCAGTACGAAGCTGGTCAAACAAGACCGAAATGAGAGGCAGTGGGTATGAGTTTTTAATCGTGATACGGTTCAATTCCCTGAAGTCGATGCAGGGTCGCAATGAACCGTCCTTTTTACCCACGAAGAAGAACCCCGACCCAACTGGAGACTGTGAAGGTCTGATAAATCCCTTAGCCAAGTTCTCCTGAATGTACTCTGCCATAGCCTGAGTCTCAGGACGTGACAGGGAGTACAACCTGCTCTTGGGAAGCTTAGCATTCGGCAACAAATCAATGGCACAGTCATAGGGGCGATGGGGAGGTAGTACCTCTGCAACTTTTTTGGAGAACATGTCCGCAAAATCTGCATAACATCCTGGCAATCCTGGCAAACTTAGCTGCGAAAGCCTGACTGGAAGGCTCAAGCAACTCCTGAAACAATCAGTACCCCAACTAAGAATCTCCCCAGAGACCCAGTCAAATTGAGGATTGTGGGCCCTTAACCAGGGTAACCCCAACACCAATGGGGCAAAAGTACAGACAGTCACATAAAAGGACAATTTTTCAGAGTGTGTGGCTCCAATAAACAAAGAAATCTGGCTAGTGCAAAAGGTAATTTTACCCTGGGATAATGGTTCCCCATTTAACCCACAGATCTCAATTTCCGATGCCAAGGGTACTAAGGGAACAGAGTGTTTCAGGGCGAATTGGCGGTCCATAAAAACCCCGTCGGCCCCACTGTCCACAAAGGCCTCAGTCTTGACAGTTTGACCGAGGATCTTCAAGGTCACCGGAATGATAAAAGTCTTCTTGGGAAATTCTGACTTCTGGCCTGACAGGATATTTCCCATCACCCTCAGGCCCTGTAGTTTTCCGGCTTTTCTGGGCATGATACTACCACATGACCTTTATTCCCACAGTACAAACACAACCCCTGCTGTCTCCTCCGCGTCTTCTCACGCGAGGAGAGGCGGGTAGCCCCAATCTGCATAGGCTCCTCGGAAAATTCCTCAGAGTCTGAGGTTCCCTTGGGAAAGAAGGAAACCTCGGTCTCCCTTTCAAGCCGGCGCTCTCTCAGCCGTCTATCCACCCGAATGGATAACTGCATGAGCTGATCCAAGCTATCAGGCAAGGGATATTGTACCAGTTGGTCTTTTAACTGGTTAGAAAGACCTCTTCGGTACTGGTGTCTCAGGGCTGGGTCATTCCACTGGGTATCATGGGTCAACCTCCGAAACTCCGTACAATAAACCTCAACTGGCCTTCGCCCTTGCTTAAGGATCGAAATCTGAGCCTCGGCTGAGGCCGTCTTGTCAGGGTCATCATACAACATGCCCAGTGCCGTAAAAAAAGCATCAACACTTTTAAGCGACGGACAGTCAGGCTGCAACCCATATGCCCAGACCTGTGGGTCTCCTTGTAGCAAGGAAATCACTATGCCCACCCGCTGAATCTCCGACCCAGAAGACTGAGGCCTAAGTTGGAAATATAGCTTGCAGCTCTCCTTGAAACAAAAGAACTGCGAGCGATCTCCAGAAAAACTATCCGGGAGATTTACTTTCGGCTCCTTAACCCCTGAAGGTACTGCTGCTGCGGGAGCTCCGCCAGCGGCCTGCGAGGTGTGCATTTTAATGGACAAATCATTAAATTGTCGAGTCAGGACCTGCACCTGATTGACCACCTGTTGCAAAGTATTTTGAGGGGTATGCTCCATATTCCCACAAAATTTCAACAGGAGTATTGGGCTGCTGAATATGTTATGCACACCAGTGCCAGCAGGAATGTACTGGTGTCTGAACGGAGAGGGATGCAAAACAAATGAACTCACAGACAGACTGGGGAATATGACATTACATACACAGAAAGTGATAGGATAACAAAATAAACACAAAGTGAACAGAGAAGCCCAAAGGATAAGAAACTGGGTGTCTCCCTAGTATTAGGAATGCTCAGATGGAAAGAAGCGAGATGTTGTGATTTAATACGTAGAGAACCCAAAATGCTGTTGCTAAGGGCAACAGCAAAACCCTAAAGGATTACCAACGGGTGTGGCAGTAAACTCCTTGGTCAGAGATGGAATAATAGACACAAGGAGAGTCTCCACAATCCTAGTCCTCACTTGCAGTGCACTGGTTCAGTTTACTGCCACTAAACTGACACCTGAACACCTTGCACAGTGAGAAAGGATTTTGGCAGGCAAGTCTGAGAATACAGCCGCAAACTTGCTAGGTTCACAGAGTAGCAAAAGAACCCCAGCAGGTTAAACGACTGACTCCAGTCTTACTGCTAGGTCTGGATTGGCAGAGTGTAATACCAAATCCCAAGGCCTATTTGCAGTAAGCAACAAACAATTACAAAGTTTACACAGTACTAGCTAGCTTTCAGGAACTGACTAACCAACAAAGATTCAGCAGCATCTGCCTAACCTGAGAAGAGGGTTTATATAGCAGGTGCTGTCCACGCCCCACTCAGACCTCACAGACTGTGAGCACAAAAACCAGCACCGGATCCCCTGCCGTGCACAGAGCCTGTAACCACTGCACAGCAAAAGCCCCGAACCGGAGTATCAGCTACGCTCAGATTATTCCGCTAGCACTTGTCTCCCGGTTGCCATGACGACGTGGCAGCACAGAGCAGGAGATCCTAACAATAGGTCATCATCATTCCAGTCATCATACCAGTGGTATCTGGTATCTATCTAGTGGTATCTAATTCCAGAAATTACTGCCGTCTAATTCCAGATATATTACTGGCATATAATTCCACACATTAAAAAATGGAGAACAAAAATGTGGAGGGTAAAATAGGGAAAGATCAAGATCCACTTCCACCTAGTGCTGAAGCTGCTGCCACTAGTCATGGCCGAGACGATGAAATGCCATCAACGTTGTCTGCCAAGGCCGATGTCCAATGTCATAGTAGAGAGCATGTAAAATCCAAAAAACAAAAGTTCAGTAAAATGACCCAAAAATCTAAATTAAAAGCGTCTGAAGAGAAGCGTAAACATGCCAATATGCCATTTACAACACGGAGTGGCAAGGAACGGCTGAGGCCCTGGCCTATGTTCATGGCTAGTGGTTCAGCTTCAAATGAGGATGGAAGCACTCATCCTCCCGCTAGAAAAATTAAAAGAGTTAAGCTGGCAAAAGCACAGCAAAGAACTGTGCGTTCTTCTAAATCACAAATCCCCAAGGAGAGTCCAATTGTGTCTGTTGCGATGCCTGACCTTCCCAACACTGGATGGGAAGAGGTGACTCCTTCCACCGTTTGCTCGCCCCCTGCAAGTGCTGGAAGGAGCACCCACAGTCCAGTTCCTGATATTCAAATTGAAGATGTCACTGTGGAAGTACACCAGGATGAGGATATGGGTGTTGCTGGCGCTGAGGAGGAAATTGACAAGGAGGATTCTGATGGAGAGGTGATTTGTTTAAGTAAGGCACCCGGGGAGACACCTGTTGTCCATGGGATGAATAAGGCCATTGACATGCCTGGTCAAAATACAAAAATAATCACCTCTTCGGTGTGGAATTATTTCAACAGAAATGCGGACAACTGGTGTCAAGCCATGTGTTGCCTTTGTCAAACTGTAATATTTAGGGGTAAGGACGTTAACCACCTAGGAACATCCTCCCTTATACGTCACCTGGAGGACATTCATCAGAAGTCATTGACAAGTTCAAAAACTTTGGGTGACAGCGGAAGCAGTCCACTGACAACTAAATCCCTTCCTCTTGTACCCAAGCTCCTGCAAACCACACCACCAACTCCCTCAATGTCAATTTCCTCCTTAGACAGGAATGCCAATAGTCCTGCAGGCCATGTCACTGGCAAGTCTGACGAGTCCTCTCCTAACTGGGATTCCTCTGATGGATCCTTGAGTGTAACGCCTACTGCTGCTGGCACTGCTGTTGTTGCTGCTGGGAGTCGATCGTCATCCCAGAGGGGAAGTCGGAAGACCACTTGTACTACTTCCAGTAAGCAACTGACTGTCCAACAGTCCTTTGCGAGGAAGATGAAATATCACAGCAGTCATCCTGTTGCAAAGCGGATAACTCAGGCCTTGACAACTATGTTGGTGCTAGACGTGCGTCCGGTATCCGCCGTTAGTTCACAGGGACTTCGAGAATTGCTTGAGGTAGTGTGTCCCCGGTACCAAATACCATCTAGGTTCCACTTCTCTAGGCAGGCGATACAGAGAATGTACACAGACGTTAGAAAAAGAGTCACCAGTGTCCTAAAAAATGCAGTTGTACCCAATGTCCACTTAACCACGGACCTGTGGACAAGTGGGGAAGGGCAGACTCAGGACTATATGACTGTGACAGCCCACTGGGTAGATGTATTGCCTCACGCAGCAACAACAGCAGCAGTGGCACCAGTAGCAGCATCTCGCAAACGCCAACTTATTCCTAGGCAGGCTACGCTTTGTATCACCACTTTCCATAAGAGGCACACAGCTGACAACCTCTTACGGAAACTGAGGAACATCATCGCAGATTGGCTTACCCCAATTGGACTCTCCTGGGGATTTGTGACATCAGACAACGCCACCAATATTGTGCGTGCATGTTAGGGTCTCCTGCCCTGTGCTGCCCCCGTCGTCATGGCAACCGGGAGACAAGTGCTAGCGGAGTAACCTGAGCGCAGCTGATACTCCGGTTCGGGTCTTTTGCTGTGCAGTGGTTACAGGCTCTGTGCACGGCAGGGGATCCGGTGCTGGTTTTTGTGCCCACAGTCTGTGAGGTCTGAGTGGGGCGTGGACAGCACCTGCTTTATAAGGCCTCTTCTCAGGTTAAGCAGATGCTGCTGAATCTTTGTTGGTTAGTCAATTCCTGAAAGTTAGCCAGTACTGTGTAGCTTTGTATTTGTTGTTGCTTACTGCAAATAGGCCTGGGGATTTGGTACTACACTCTGCCAATCCAGACCTAGCAGTAAGACTGGAGTCAGTCGTTTAGCTTGCTGGGGTTCTTTTACTACTCTGTGAACTTAGCAAGTTTGCGGCTGTATTCTAAGACTTGCCTGCCTAAATCCTGTCTCACTGTGCAAGGTGTCAGGTGTCAGTTTAGTGGCAGTAAGCTGAACCTGTGCACTGCAAGTGAGAATTAGGATTGTGGAGACTCTCCTTGTGTCTATCATTCCATCTCTGACCAAGGAGTTTACTGCCACATCCGTTGGTAACCCTTTAGGGTTTTGCTGTTGCCCTTAGCAACAGCATTTCGGGTTCTCTACGTATTAAAACACAACATCTTGCTTTTCCCATCTGAGCATTACTAATACTAGGGAGACACCCAGTTCCTTAGCCTCTGGGCTTCTCTGTTCACTTTGTGTGTATTTTGTTACCCTATCACCTTCTGTGTCTGTCTGTGAGTTCATTTGCTTTGCATACCTATCCGTTCAGACACCAGTACATTCCTGCAGGCACTGGTGTGCATAACAGTTCAAACACCAGTACATTCCTGCAGGCACTGGAGTGCATAACAGTTCTGACACCAGTACATTCCTGCAGGCACTGGTGTGCATAACATATTCAGCAGCCTAATACTCCTGTTGAAATTTTGTGGGAATATGGAGCATACCCCTCAAAATACGTTGCAACAGGTGGTCGATCAGGTGCAGGTCCTGACTCGACAATTTAATGATTTGTCCATTAAAATGCACACCTCCCAGGCCGCTGGCGGAGCTCCCGCAGCAGCAGCACCTTTAGGGGTTAAGGAGCCGAAAGTAAATCTCCCGGATCGTTTTTCTGGAGATTGCTCGCAGTTCTTTTGTTTCAAGGAGAGCTGCAAGCTATACTTCCGGCTTAGGCCTCAGTCTTCTGGGTCGGAGATTCAGCGGGTGGGCATAGTGATTTCCTTGCTACAAGGAGACCCACAGGTCTGGGCATATGGGTTGCAGCCTGACTGTCCGTCGCTTAAAAGTGTTGATGCTTTTTTTACGGCACTGGGCATGTTGTATGATGACCCTGACAAGACGGCCTCAGCCGAGGCTCAGATTTCAATCCTTAAGCAAGGGCGAAGGCCAGTTGAGGTTTACTGTACGGAGTTTCGGAGGTTGGCCCATGATACCCAGTGGAATGACCCAGCCCTGAGACACCAGTACCGAAGAGGTCTTTCTAACCAGATAAAGGACCAACTGGTACAATATCCCTTGCCTGATAGCTTGGATCAGCTCATGCAGTTATCCATCCGGGTGGATAGACGGCTGAGAGAGCGTAGGCTTGAAAGGGAGACTGAGGTTTCCTTCTTTCCCAAGGGAACCTCAGACTCTGAGGAATTTTCCGAGGAGCCTATGCAGATTGGGGCTACCCGCCTCTCCTCGCGTGAGAAGACGCGGAGGAGACAGCAGGGGTTGTGTTTGTACTGTGGGAATAAAGGTCATGTGGTAGTATCATGCCCAGAAAAGCCGGAAAACTTCAGGGCCTGAGGGTGATGGGAAATATCCTGTCAGGCCAGAAGTCAGAATTTCCCAAGAAGACTTTTATCATTCCGGTGACCTTGAAGATCCTCGGTCAAACTGTCAAGACTGAGGCCTTTGTGGACAGTGGGGCCGACGGGGTTTTTATGGACCGCCAATTCGCCCTGAAACACTCTGTTCCCTTAGTACCCTTGGCATCGGAAATTGAGATTTGTGGGTTAAACGGGGAACCATTATCCCAAGGTAAAATTACCTCTTGCACTAGCCAGATTTCTTTGTTTATTGGAGCCACACACTCTGAAAAATTGTCCTTTTATGTGACTGTCTGTACTTTTGCCCCATTGGTGTTGGGGTTACCCTGGTTAAGGGCCCACAATCCTCAATTTGACTGGGTCTCTGGGGAGATTCTTAGTTGGGGTACTGATTGTTTCAGGAGTTGCTTGAGCCTTCCAGTCAGGCTCTCGCAGCTAAGTTTGCCAGGATTGCCAGGGTGTTATGCAGATTTTGCGGACGTGTTCTCCAAAAAAGTTGCAGAGGTACTACCTCCCCATCGCCCCTATGACTGTGCCATTGATTTGTTGCCAAATGCTAAGCTTCCCAAGAGCAGGTTGTACTCCCTGTCACGTCCTGAGACTCAGGCTATGGCAGAGTACATTCAGGAGAACTTGGCTAAGGGATTTATCAGACCTTCACAGTCTCCAGTTGGGTCGGGGTTCTTCTTCGTGGGTAAAAAGGACGGTTCGTTGCGACCCTGCATCGACTTCAGGGAATTGAACCGTATCACGATTAAAAACTCATACCCACTGCCTCTCATTTCGGTCTTGTTTGACCAGCTTCGTACTGCCACCATTTTTTCTAAGATTGACCTACGCGGTGCGTACAATCTAATCCGAATAAGAGAGGGGGATGAATGGAAAACTGCCTTTAATACCCACTCAGGGCATTATGAATATTTGGTGATGCCTTTTGGGCTCTGTAATGCCCCGGCAGTCTTCCAGGATTTCATTAATGATGTGCTCAGGGAATATTTGGATAGATTCTTAGTTGTATACTTAGATGACATCCTAATCTTCTCCCATTCCCTGGAGGAACATCGGAAGCATGTACGCTTAGTCCTCCAGAAACTCAGAGACCACCGGCTTGGGGCGAAGCTGGAGAAGTGCGAATTTGAAGTTCAGCAAATCGCATTTCTAGGATATATTATCTCCCCAGAAGGTTTCCAAATGGAGGGTTCCAAGGTACAGGCAGTCCTGGATTGGGTGCAGCCCACTAGTTTGAAGGCGCTTCAGCGTTTCCTGGGCTTTGCGAATTTTTATAGACGATTTATCGCTGGATTTTCGTCTATAGTGGCGCCTTTGGTGGCACTCACTAAGAAAGGGGCGGATGTTGCTCACTGGTCTTGTGAGGCTAAAGCGGCTTTTGCCCGTCTCAAAAGGGCATTTGTATCGGCCAAGGTGCTGCGACACCCAGATCCAGAGCGTCCTTTTGTGGTGGAGGTGGATGCCTCTGAGATGGGTATTGGGGCAGTGCTTTCTCAGATGGGAGTGTCTGATAATCGCCTTCATCCCTGTGCTTACTTTTCCCGTAAATTTTCGCCTGCCGAGATGAATTATGACGTGGGTAACCGGGAATTGTTGGCTATTAAGGATGCACTCGAGGAGTGGAGACACTGGCTTGAGGGGGCTAAGTTTGTGGTCTCAATTCTCACCGACCATAAGAATCTGGCATATTTAGAGTCAGCGAAGCGTCTCAATGCCAGGCAGGCACGATGGGCTTTGTTTTTTGCTCGCTTTAATTTTTTGATAACATATCGCCCTGGGTCAAAAAACATCAAGGCTGATGCGCTCTCGCGGAGTTTTGCTCCAATCCAGGAGACCACCGAGGAGCCGTTGCCCATTGTGTCCCCATCATGTATTAAAGTGGGCATTACCCAGGACCTCTTATCATTAGTCCTTAGAGCACAGGAGCAGGCTCCTCCAGACCTTCCGGTAGGTCTTTTGTTTGTGCCTCCTAGGTTAAGACAGCGAGTGTTCCTGGAATTCCATGCCAAGAAGTCGGCAGGTCACCCGGGTATTGCCAGAACTCGGGAGTTGCTATCTAGGGCGGTGTGGTGGCCCTCGGTGGCTAAGGATGTGGATCAGTGGGTTCGGGCATGTGACATCTGTGCCCGAAATAAGACTCCTAGAGGGGTTCCTGTTGGCCCATTACATCCACTCTCTATCCCATCTAAGCCATGGACCCACATTTCAATGGATTTTGTGGTGGACTTGCCCAAATCCTCGGGGATGACAGCCATCTGGGTTGTCGTTGACAGGTTTTCGAAGATGGCGCACTTCGTTCCACTGGTTGGGCTGCCATCGGCCAGACGCCTGTCTGAATTATTTATGCTGCATGTTGTGCGTCTCCACGGGTTGCCACTTGATGTGGTCTCTGACCGCGGATCCCAGTTTGTGGCCAAATTCTGGAGGGCATTTTGTTCCGATCTCCAGATTTCTGTCAGCTTGTCGTCAGGCTACCATCCGCAGTCTAATGGGCAGACTGAAAGGGTGAACCAGTCCTTGGAGCAGTTCCTCAGGTGTTATGTCTCCAAGTGTCAGACTGACTGGGTTGCTCATCTGTCCATGGCGGAGTTTGCCTATAACAACGCGGCTCACTCTGCTACAGGGATCTCTCCCTTCCTTTGTGTGTATGGGCATCATCCTAAGGCCAATTCTTTTGACCCCCTGGACTCCACGCCTGGTGGTTCCTCTGTGGTTTCGGTCCTTAGAGGTATTTGGCGGAAAGTGAAGAAAGCCCTTGTGTCTGTGTCATTAGTGACCAAAAGGGTTTTTGATAAGCGGAAAAGACCCTGCAGCTTCAAATTAGGAGACTTCGTCTGGTTGTCTACCAAGAATTTGAAGTTGAGACAGCCATCTCATAAGTTAGGCCCCCGGTTCATCGGCCCTTATAAGATCACCAGGGTTATCAATCCGGTGGCATTTCAGTTAGATCTGCCCCGTTCTTTGGGTATCAATAAAACATTTAATTGTTCCCTTTTAAAACGGGCGATTAGTAATCCTTCTTCCAGTGGAAGACCTTCTCCTCTTCTGATACGTGGCCAGAGGGAGTTTGTTGTTGAAAGGATTCTTGACTCCAAGATGGTTCGGGTCGGCTGTCATTTTTGGTGCACTGGAAGGGGTATGGCCCGGAGGAGCGGTCGTGGGTGCGCAGTTGTGATCTTCATGCCCCCAGACTGATACGCTCTTTCTTCTCGCAGTTCCCCGATAAACCCGGTGGTAGGGGTTCTTTGACCCCTCGTCAGAGGGGGGGTACTGTTAGGGTCTCCTGCCCTGTGCTGCCACGTCGTCATGGCAACCGGGAGACAAGTGCTAGCGGAGTAACCTGAACGCAGCTGATACTCCGGTTCGGGTCTTTTGCTGTGCAGTGGTTACAGGCTCTGTGCACGGCAGGGGATCCGGTGCTGGTTTTTGTGCCCACAGTCTGTGAGGTCTGAGTGGGGCGTGGACAGCACCTGCTTTATAAGGCCTCTTCTCAGGTTAAGCAGATGCTGCTGAATCTTTGTTGGTTAGTCAGTTCCTGAAAGTTAGCCAGTACTGTGTAGCTTTGTATTTGTTGTTGCTTACTGCAAATAGGCCTGGGGATTTGGTACTACACTCTGCCAATCCAGACCTAGCAGTAAGACTGGAGTCAGTCGTTAAGCTTTGTGGGGTTCTTTTACTACTCTGTGAACTTAGCAAGTTTGCGGCTGTATTCTAAGACTTGCCTGCCTAAATCCTGTCTCACTGTGCAAGGTGTCAGGTGTCAGTTTAGTGGCAGTAAGCTGAACCTGTGCACTGCAAGTGAGAATTAGGATTGTGGAGACTCTCCTTGTGTCTATCATTCCATCTCTGACCAAGGAGTTTACTGCCACACCCGTTGGTAACCCTTTAGGGTTTTGCTGTTGCCCTTAGCAACAGCATTTCGGGTTCTCTACGTATTAAAACACAACATCTTGCTTTTCCCATCTGAGCATTACTAATACTAGGGAGACACCCAGTTCCTTAGCCTCTGGGCTTCTCTGTTCACTTTGTGTGTATTTTGTTACCCTATCACCTTCTGTGTCTGTCTGTGAGTTCATTTGCTTTGCATACCTATCCGTTCAGACACCAGTACATTCCTGCAGGCACTGGTGTGCATAACAGTTCAAACACCAGTACATTCCTGCAGGCACTGGAGTGCATAACAGTTCTGACACCAGTACATTCCTGCAGGCACTGGTGTGCATAACAGTGCATTACATGTGGGCAAATTCCAGCATGTCCCATGTTTTGCACATACAATGAATTTGGTGGTGCAGAATTTTTTTAAAAACGACAGGGGCGTGCAAGAGATGCTGTCAGTGACCCGAAGAATTGCGGGCCACTTCGGCATTCAGCCACCGCATACCGAAGATTGGAGCACCAGCAAACACTCCTGAACATGCCCTGCTATCAGCTGAAGCAAGAGGTGGTAACGAGGTGGAATTCAACCCTCTATATGCTTCAGAGGATGGAGGAGCAGCAAAAGGCCATTCAAGCCTATACATCTGCCTATGATATAGGCAAAGGAGGGGGAATGCACCTGACTCAAGCACAGTGGTAAATGATTTCAACGTTGTACAAGGTTCTGCAACCCTTTGAACTTGCCACACGTGAAGTCAGTTCAGACACTGCCAGCCTGAGTCAGGGCATTCCCCTTATCAGGCTTTTGCAGAAGCAGCTGGAGAGATTGAAGGAGGAGCTAAAATGAAGCGATTCCACTAGGCATGTGGGACTTGTGGATGGAGCTCTTCATTCGCTTAAGCAGGATTCACTGGTGATCAATCTGTTGAAATCAGAGCACTACATTTTGGCCACCGTGCTCGATCCTAGGTTTAAAGCCTATGTTGTATCTCTCCGGCAGACACAAGTCTGCACATGTTCAAAGACCTGCTGGTGAGACAATTGTCAAGTCAAGCGGAACGTGACCCGCCAACAGCTCCTCCTTCATTTTCTACCGCCACTGGAGCTGCCAGGAAAAGGATAAAATTTCCAAAACCACCCGCTGGCGGTGATGCAGGGAAGTCAGGAACGATAGCTGACATCTGGTCCGGACTGAAGGACCTGCCAACGATTACTGACATGTCGTCTACTATCACTGCATATGATTCTTTCACCATTGAAAGAATGGTGGAGGATTATATGAGTGACAGCATCCAAGTAGGCATGTCGGACAGTCCGTACGTATACTGGCAGGAAAAAGAGGCAATTTGGAGGCCCTTGCACAAACTGGCTTTATTTTACCTAAGTCCCCCCCCCCCCCCTTTCCTCCAGTGTGTACTCCGAAAGAGTGTTTAGTGCAGCCGGTAACCTTGTCAGCAATCGGCATAGGAGGTTACTTCCAGAAAATGTGGAGAAGATGATGTTCATCAAAATGAATTATAATCAATTCCTCCGTGGAGATATTTACAAGCAATTGCCTCCAGAAAGTACACAGGGACCTGTGATAGTGGATTCCAGTGGGGACGAATTAATACTCTGTGAGGAGGGGGATGTACACAGTGAAAGGGGTGAGGAATCGGACGATAAGGAGGAGGTAGACATCTTGCCTCTGTAGAGCCAGTTTGTGCAAGGAGAGATTGATTGCTTCTTTTTTGGTGGGGGCCCAAACCAACTAGTCATTTCAGCCACTGTCGTGTGGCAGACCCTGTCGCTGAAATGATGGGTTTGTTTAAGTGTGCATGTCCTGTTTATACAACATAATGGTGGGTGGGAGGGCCCAAGGACAATTCCATCTTGCACCTCTTTTTTTTTTATTTATCTTTGCATCATGTGATGTTTGGGGCCAATTTTTTTAAGTGCCATCCTGTCTGACACTGCAATGCCACTCCTAAATGGGCCAGGTGTTTGTGCCGGCCACCTGGGTCGCTTAGCTTAGTCATCCAGCGACCTCGGTGCAAATTTTAGGACTAAAAATAATATTGTGAGGTGTGAGGTGTTCAGAATAGACTGGAAATGAGTGGAAATTATGGTTATTGAGGTTAATAATACTATGGGATCAAAATTACCCCCATATTCTATGATTTAAGCTGTTTTTGAGGGTTTTTTGACAAAAAACACCCGAATCCAAAACACACCCGAATCCGCCAAAAATTCTTAAGGAAGGTTTTGCCAAAACACATCTGAATCCAAAACACGGCCGCGGAACTGAATCCAAAACCAAAACACAAAACCCGAAAAATGTCCGGTGCACAGCTCTAGTATAAACACACCTTTTCTGAAAAGCCCCAGAGGCTGCAACACCACTAAGCAAGAGGCATCACACCATGAAGACCAAGGAGCTCTCCAAACAAGTAAAATGGAAAGAACATGGGCCCTCATTCCGAGTTGTTCGCTCGGTAATTTTCTTTGCATCGCAGCGATTTTCCGCTAATTGCGCATGCGCAATGTTCGCACTGCGACTGCACCAAGTAAATTTGCTAAGAAGTTTGGTATTTCACTCACGGCATTACAAGGTTTTTTCTTCGTTCTGGGGATCGTTGTGTGATTGACAGGAAGTGGGTGTTTCTGGCGGAAACTGGACGTTTTATGGGAGTGTGTGAAAAAACGCTGCCGTTTCTGGGAAAAACGCGGGAGTGGCTGGAGAAACGGGGCAGTGTCTGGGCGAACGCTGGATGTGTTTGTGACGTCAAACCAGGAACGAAACTGACTGAACTGATCGCAGTGGCAGAGTAAGTGTCGAGCTACTCAGAAACTGCTTAGAAATTTCTATTTGCAATTTTAAAAATCTTTCATTCGCAATTTTGCTAAGCTAAGATTCACTCCCAGTAGGCGGTGGCTTAGCGTGTGCAATGCTGCTAAAAGCAGCTTGTGAGCGAACAACTCGGAATGAGGGCCATGGTACCACAACAAACCTAGAATGGGAAAAAACGGATAATTCGAGACAACAGTCTCAAAATTCCACAAACCGGCGCTGATTAGTTATATTTCATTAAAACCAGTGTCTCTTTAAAGCTGCTGAGTAAAACAACTTGCTAAGCTGCACAACAAAACAATTGGAACAAAGAAAAATAACTGCGCTAAGAAACACTTTATGGATTTATATACGTGTGGTCTGTCATGTAGAATAAATAACTCAGTGAGACTGTATATTGATACTTTTTATCTAAGATTATTAACATGTAACATTTATCACAACATACAAGTATTAGTAATTTAGTAGCTATTATGCAAAAAAGATCTGGTTAATAATAAATGATTGGTTAAAAGCTTGTAAATCAGCACTAAAAATTACACTTTGTATAAAGGTATAATTGAATATTTATAGACACATTATAACAAGGTGTAAAACGTTACTCTCCTATTAGGTGTTTATATATAGTTGCACTGGCATCCCAGTGTATTACTGGAATGAATGTCCCGCAACAGATTCACACTAATTACAGTCTCATGAAGACAGCATTTGCTTGAATATAATTACCCCCGTGTTGGTTCCTGAAGGTTCCGTTTAGCAATATTACACGTGGTATACTTGCTGCTTAATAGCGCTGTACAGAACTGCCCCGCTGGGAGATGAATGTGTCCCCACTCTCCCGTCGAGTGTCCCGAGTGCTGATTTACAAGCTTTTAACCACTCATTTATTATTAACCAGATCTTTTATGCATAATAGCTACTAAATTACTAATATTTGTATGTTGTGATAAATGTTACATGTTAATAATCTTAGATAAAAAGTATCAATATACAAAGTCTCACTGAGTTATTTATTCTACATGACAGACCACACGTATATAAATCCATAAAGTGTTTCTAAGCGCAGAGTTATTTTTCTTTGTTACCACAACAAACCTGCCAAGAGAGGGCCGGCCACCAAAGCTCACAGACCGGTCAAGGAGGGCATTAATCAGAGAGGCAGCACAGAGACCAAAGGTAACCCTGAAGGATCTGCAGAGTTCCACAGAAGAGACTAGTGTATCTGTGCATGTGACCACAATAAGCCGTATACTCTATAGAGCAGGGCTTTACGGAAGAGTGGGCAGGAAAAAAAAAGCCATTACTTAGTGTTAAAAATAAGAAGGCACATTTTGAGTTTGCCAAAAGGCATGTGGACGAATCCCCAAATGTATGGAGGAAGGTGCTCTGGTCAGATGAGATTAAAATTTTACTTTTCGGCCACCAAGGAAAACGCTAGGTCTGGCGCAAACCCAACACATCCCATCACCCCAGAAACACCATCCCACAGTGACATATGGTGGTGGCAGCATCATGCTGTGGGGATGTTTTTCTGGAGCAGGGACTGGTAAACTGTTTCGAGTCGAGGGAAAGATGGATTGTGCTAAATACAGGGATATTCTTGAGCAAAACCTGTTTCAGTCTGCCTGTGATTTGAGACTGGGATGGAGGTTCACCTTCCAGCAGGACAATGACCCGAAGCATACTGCTAAAGCACACTCGAGTGGCTTAAGGGGAAACATTTAAATGTGTTGGAGTGGCCTAGTCAAAGCCCAGATCTCAATCCAATTGAGAATTTGTGGTCAGATTTGAAGATTGCTGTTCACAAGCGGAAACCATCCAACATGAAGGAGCTGGAGCAGTTTTGCCTTGAGGAATAGGCAAAAATCCCAGTGGCAAGATGTGGCAAGCTCATAGAGACTTATTCAAAGCGACTTGCAGCTGTAATTGCAGCATGGTGGCTCTACAAAGTACTGACTTTAGGGGGGTGAATAGTTATGCACGCTGAAGTTTTCTGTTATTTTGTCCTACAGTATTTGTTTGCTTCACAATAAAAAAAAAACATCTTCAAAGTTGTAGCCATGTTCTGTGAATGAAATGTATTTATTATTTATTTATTTTATTTATTTATTATTTATGAAATGATGCAAACCTTCAAACAATCCATTTTAATTCCAGGTTGTGAGGCAACAAAACATGAAAAATGCAAAGGGGGGTGAATACTTTAGCCAGGCAAGGTATGCACACACAGAGCCACATATACACACATACTGTATAGCGCCACATATGCACACACATAGCTACATAAGTACACACACCCATTAGACATGTGAGGCACGTGTTAGGGGCGAAACTTGGATGCTTGTGTTGGTAACGTCAGCACAAAAAGTACCACTGTACGATATACCATCTTACATGGAATGTAAACAGGTATTCTATTAAATTGGCTATCATCAAATGGGGGCTTATGACTAATCAGTGATAATAACAAAATTAAGCAGGTGGGGGGGGGGGGCGCGTTACTGTTGTACACTCACCCCTAAATCCCCCCGGCATGCAGAGTCACATATACACACACAGCACCACATATTCGCACACACACAGCCACATATGCACACACAGCCACATGCTGTATGCACAGACACAGCCACATATGCACACACACAGCAACAAATGCACGGTCACTTAGACACACACACACACACACACACACACACACACACACACACACACACACACACACTCACTCACATACATAATCACATATATAAATATCCACATAAACACACACAGCCACATTCAGTATACCCACATATGCACAGACACCCACATATGCACAGACAGCCATATACACACACACACACACACACACACACACACACACACACACATAACTACATTTACACAGACAGCCTCTTCACCAACAGCGCATATGAATTGAAGAAGGCATCTTCCATCCAAAACAGCATGAGCTGCTGCTAGAGGGGCAGCAGGGAGAGAGGGCTGGCGTGGTGCAGGAGACAGGCAGCAGGGTTGTCAAGAGGCAGGCACATTGCCTGACACTGCCAGCAAACCCAGCCTCCACCCCCCACTGAGATTGTACTGTAGGGTAGAATGATCAGGCTGCTGTGCACTGCAGTGCTAGTCATGGTTTGCACACAGAGATTGGACTCTGGAGCTCACCAGAGGCAATGGAGAAGGTCAGGGTGGCCCCTTTAGAACTGGAGCCCGGCAGCAACTGACTCCATTGCCTCCAGGAGTTCCGCCACTGGCTGGAAGCTCGCAATGTTGCCAGCCTGTAATAAATATTTTCCAAGGTAATGGGTCTATCCAATACTAAACAATCAGATTTTCACTAAAATACTGTTCAGTTTGGCTCTGTTTATGACTTTAATGAAAGTGCCAGGACATCGGAAGTGTCTTTAATAAATATGTCCCTGTTTGTGTGAAGCTTTTTATTACTGTCTGGACCAAGAAAGACAGTTACAAGCCAGACCTGAAGACCAGCTTGGGTGTCCCAGAACGTGGGTTTCACAAAGCTCATTTGCAAAAAAAGAGTCTTATTTGTGGTCTATTCCGCAAAACTGGCTACACCAGTGTGCCCACTCCGTGTTTTCCTAGGAACACCCTCACTTTGTATAACATCTTCTCCTTGGCAAATACCACCATTATGTTTCGCAAACCCATGAACTTTAGTAAAAATCTAGGCATATTTACTATAATTGAGTTACTGTAATTGAGGCACACAACATAAACAAAGTTGTTTTAGCACTGTGTTGGGAACAATTTGTAAACTGCCTCCTGTAAGATGCAGTGGCCAGAATTTCAAACTAATATAGTTTCAGAGGATAGGTTTGGGTTTGAATAAACTTAAGGTGAAATTTTTTTTGCCAAGGCATGGATAATGGCATATCTTGGCTCACAACCTATTCCCTAATGGCAAGTATCAGGTAGGAGTGCCATAAGATGGGTGGAGCACATATTGATTACCTCTGCCCGGGCTTGTCTAAAGTGCCCCGGTAACCTGTGCCGAGTGCAGCAGTAATGGGAGTGAAGCGTGCCATACAAGGGGACACGGTACACTAATTGGTTTTCCATGTGCTGGGAGATAAAATTTGATACAAAAAAACTGAAAAATGCAAGTTCACTTTTCTCTTACGTCCTAGTGGATACTGGGGTTTTGTACTTTAGTACCATGGGGTATAGATTGGATTCCACTGGAGCCTGACACTTTAAAAAAACTTTAGTGTGTGTATATGTGTGCTGGCTCCTCCCCTCTATGCCCCTCCTACCAGACTCAGTTTAGAAAAATGTGCCCAAGGAGCCAGGTGCATCTTTCTGGAGCTCCAGAGATTTTCCTTTATTTTTATTTTAGTTTATTATTTTCAGGTAGCTCTGGTTGGCAACCAGGCTACCTGCTTTGTGAGACTTAGAGGGGGGACCGAACCAACCTCCTAAGGGTTAGTGGTTCGTAATCCCAGCTGACAGGACACTGAGCTACTGAGGTTCTGATCACAGATCATTAGTATATGTGCCCACGCCAGCAGCTAGCCGCCACCCTCTAACAGAGGCCGAAGTTACAAGGTGCGGTGAGTGGTACACCGGGGTCACGGTTAGCGGGTCCCTGGTGCAGTTTTGCCGGCAAGTCACACGGCGGTCACGGGGATGGAGCTGCATTGCCCTCCGCGGACAAACTGGCTCAGGGCTGTTAAGCCCCACAGTGCTCACTGTCTCAAGGCTTTGTGTGTACTGCACAATGCATATTATGCTGTTCGTTATATGTGGCTAGTATAAACTGTCATAGAGACCGCGCACCATTACAAGGGGCGGGGCTTCCCAGAGCGGGACCAGCGGCGGGAAGGCACCATTTCCTGCTGCTGCGGATCTTCATGGCGGCATGCACGCTGCTCCTGCAGGACCCACTCTGCTACAGACTGCAAACTGGTACCAGGGGGTCATAGAAAGGGGGGAGCACACCAGCGGTACCGCCGCTGCACTTATATCAAGTCATACACATACTTCAACACATTGTGCTGCTGTGTTCTGTGTGCTGGTGTCCACTCCTTAGTGTCAATCCAGGGGCTCTCTAGGGTCTGTGTGGAGGTGTTGGTCAGTGAGCTGCGCTGTATTACTATTGTGTAAGATGTCTGTTGACATGGTTATGTGTGCTGCTTGCAACTCGACCCCGTCTTCAGCGGGGTCACTCATATGTGATCAATGTTCCTTATCACCACAGGGACCCAGCTCACAGGCACCTGATTGGTTAGATAGCTTTAAAAGCATGATTCAGAATGTAAATTCAGAATTGGCTGCAGCTAAAAGAGAGAGACAGGTGTTAAAAGACTCTATTTATTGTGGGGCTAAAGCAGCAAATACCAAGAAGGCTTCTCAGCCCCCTCTAGTGGTTTCACATAAATGCTCACTGCTACAGGTGCTCCAGTCTGATTCTGATCAGCCTGATGTAGATGATGATGATATGGATGAGGACAGCTCTCTGTCCCCTGGGGGGGAGGCTCTCATTTCTACTGTAAGAGAGGTCCTTCACATACCAGATCAGGAGTCAGAACCAGATGAGGAATTGTATTTTAACGTTAGACCTAAGACCTCAGCAACTTTTCCTGTGTCTAAAGAATTAAACTCCCTGGCCAGGAAGGCTTGGTTAAACCCTAATAAAAAATGTAAAATCCTCAGAGGTTTTTATCTACTGTTCCCCTTCCAGCTGAGGACATGAATGTATGGGAAAAACCCCTGTCAGTCGATATGTCTGTATCCAGACTGTCTAAGAAATTGGTACTGCCGGTGCCAGGGGCTTTATCCCTAAAAGAGCCAGCTGACGGTTAAATTGAGACTACGCTCAAGGCAATATATATACGGCGGCAGGCACAGCACAACGCCCCACAATTGTTTGTGGGTGGATTTCCAGGGTGGTAGTCAAGTGGTCTGATAATGTTCTTGACGGTTTAGACTCTCTGCCCCGGGATGAGGTCATTGCTCTGCTGCAACATATACAGGATGCTGCAAATTTTATGAGCGAGGCTATTAAGAAGTTGTGTAGGATTAATGGCCACACTACTGCTATGGCTGTTTCGGTGCGCAGAGCTCTGTGGTTACGTCACTGGTCGGCAGACACTAATTCCAAAAAGGGTGTAGAAAATCTTCCCTTTATAGGTGATGCCTTATTTGGAGACAAATTGAATAAATGGATCTCCCAAGCAACGGCGGGCAAGTCTACCTATCTGCCGTCAGCTGCACCACCTGCTAGGCATTCTTACACAGGACCCTCCTTGCAGTCCTTTTGTGTGGCAAGGTTCAGAGGAAGGGACCGAGGGGTCTCCACCACTCCCAGGGGATCTTGTGGTAAGTCCCGTAAACCTGCAACTGCTGTCTTCCTGGACCAGACCACCGGATACCCTGCCGCTAAATCTTCTGCGTGACGGTTGGCCCCAGCAGCAAGGTGACTTTCAGGTGGGTGCTCACCTTCAACACTTTGCCCATGTGTGGGTGGAGTCCTGCCGGGATCCTTGGGTGAGGGACCTCATTTCCCAAGGTTACCGGCTAGAATTTCAAACAGTACCTCCTCACAGATTTTTCAAGTCGGGCTTACCATCTTTACCCGCAGCAAAAGCCACCTTGCAAGAGGCTCTTCAAAAACTTTTGCAGACAGGGTGGTTCCAGTATCTCTTCCATTACACAACCGGGGTTTTTACTCCAGTCTTTTTGTCATTCCCAAACCGGACGGTTCGGTGCGCCCCCTCTTGAACCTGAAGTCTCTAAACCTTTATCTGCAGGTGTTCAAATTTAAGATGGAATCCCTGAGGGCGGTGGTGTCCACTCTGGAGAAGGGGGAGTTCCTGGTGTCTCTGGATGTCTAGGATGCTTAACTACACATTCCCATGTGGCCCCCTCATCAGGCTTACCTGAGGTTCACCATCTTGGACGACCATTTCCAGTTTCAGGCCTTACCCTTTGGATGATCCACAGCTCTGAGGGTCTTCACCAAGGTCATGGCGGAGATGATGCTGCAACTGTGCATGATGGGAGTAAGCATAGTCCCCTACTTGGATGATCTCCTAATAAAGGCTGTGTCCATGGAGCGTCTGCTTCACAGCATCGATCTGACGACTCGCCTGCTTACGGATCATGGGTGGATCCTGAATTTTCATAAATCTCACCTGGAACCGACCCAACATCTTCAGTTCCTGGAAATGATTCTGGATACAGTGTCTCAAAAGGTGTTTCTCCCGATGGACAAGGCCTTGGCTATCCAGGTTATGGTTTGCTCGGTGCTCAGTCCTCGCAGGGTATCCACACATCTTTGCATCCGATTACTGGGCAAGATGGTGGCTGCTTACGAGGCAATCCAATATGGCAGATTTCATGCTCGTCCATTTTTTATGCTGAATCTGCTGGACAAATGGCTGGGGTCTCACCTTCACATGCATCAAGAAGTGACCTTGTCTCCGAAAGCCCAGATTTCTTTACTATGGTGGCTACAAGTTCCTCACCTGGTAGAGGGCAGGAGTTTCAATATCCACTTGTGGATTTTACTGGCAATGGATGCCAGCCTCTGGGGATGGTGGGCTGTGACCCAAGGGGCCCAGTTCCAGGGGATATGGTTAGGACAGGAATCTGCTCTGTCGATAAACATCCTGGAACTCAGGGCCATTTAAAATGCTCTTCTGCAGGCTTCTCATCTCCTGAAGGATCAGGCGATACAGGTTCAGTCGGACAACGCCATGGTGGTGGCGTACATAAAACGACAAGGGGGAACAAGAAGCAGAGCAGTGATGAGAGAGGTATCAAAAATCCTCCTCTGGGTGGAGGCCAACGCAAGGGTCATCTCAGCCATATTCATCCCAGGAGTGGACAACTGGGAATCAGACTTCCTCTGCAGGCATGACCTCCATCCGGAGGAATGTGGCCTACATCTCCAGGTGTTTCAACAGTTAATTCAGCAGTGGGGCTGTCCGCAGATAGATCTTATGGCTTCTTGACTCAACAAGAAGCTATGCCATTACTGTTTCAAGATGAGGAATCCGCAGGCGGTTGCAGTGGACGCGCTGTTGACACCGTGGATGTACCAGTTTGTATACCTCTACCGCTTATCCCAAGGTTTCTCAAAAGACTAAGAAGGGAAAGCATTCAAGCTATTCTAATTGTCCCGGATTGGCCTCGATGGGCATGGTTCTCGGACCTCCTAACCATGGCTCTGGAGGATCCCTGGCCTCTACCGCTCCGAGACGATCTTCTTCAACAAGGTCCGTTCATCTATCCAGACTTACAGCGGCTATGTTTGATGGCTTGGAAGTTAAGAGGGAAATTCTAGCTAGAAAAGGTCCTCCCTCCAGGGTCATTTCCACCATGGTCCAGGTCAGGAAGATAGTTACGTCAAAACATTACCATCGTATCTGGAAAAAGTATGTTTCCTGGTGTGAGGGTAGAAAGATTTCTCACGTGGAATTTCGGATTGGGCGTTTTCTACTTTTCCTGCAAGTGGGAGTGGATATGGGCCTACGGTTGGACTCCATCAAAGTTCAGATTTCTACGCTCTCTATTTTCTTCCAAGGACAACTTGCCTTGTTTCCAGAAGTGCAGACTTTCCTTAAGGGAGTTATTCATATGCAACCGCCCTTTGTACCTCCCATGGCTCCGTGGGACCTCAATGTGGTTCTATTTTTTCTCCAATTGGACTGGTTTGAACCCTTACATAGGGTGGAGTTAAAATTTCTCACCTGTAAGACGGTGATGTTATTAGCATTGGCATCTGCCAGGCGTGTCTCTGAATTTAGGGCTTATCCTGTAAGAGACCTTATTTGATATAGACAGAGTGGAAATTAGGACCCGTCCTCAGTTTTTGCCGACAGTGGTGTCAGCTTTTCATTTTAATCAGCCTATGTGGTTCCAGTTTTGTCTGACGCTTCCGTTGGATGTGGTCAGAGCTCTGAAGTTTATGTCAAAAGAACGGCTCGTCATCGGAAATCTGACTCGCTGTTTGTCCTTTATGATGCCTCCAAGATTGGTAGGCCGGCTTCTAAGCAACCTATGGCTCGCTGGTTCAGGTTGACCATTCAACAGGTCTATACTTCGGCGGCTCTGCCTTTGCCAACGTCTACTCAGGCGTTGACGAGGTCTGTGGGCTCTTCCTGGGCAGCTGCCCGGGGTGTCTCGACATTACAGTTGTCCGAGCTGCTACTTGGTCTGGTTCAAACATGTTTGTTAAATTCTATAGGTTTGATACCTTGGCCAAGGATGACCTTCAGTTTGGTCATGCGGTTTTACAGGGGTCTCAGCACTTTCCCACCCATTTGGAAGCTTTGGGACTTCCCAATGGTACTAAAGTACAAGACCCCAGTATTCACCAGTATCCAATAGAACTTAAGAGAAAATAGGAATTTAATACCTACCGGTAATTCCTTTTCTCTGACGTCCTAGTGGATGCTGGGAACTCCGTAAGGACCATGGGGAATAGCGGCTCCGCAGGAGACTGGGCACAAAAGTAAAGCTTTAGGACTACCTGGTGTGCACTGGCTCCTCCCCCTATGACCCTCCTCCAAGCCCCAGTTAGATTTTTGTGCCCGGCCGAGAAGGGTGCACACTGGGGGCTCTCCTGAGCTTCTTAGTGAAAGTTTAGTTTTAGGTTTTTTATTTTCAGTGAGACCTGCTGGCAACAGGCTCACTGCATCGAGGGACTAAGGGGAGAAGAAGCGAACCTACCTAAGTGGTGGTAGCTTGGGCTTCTTAGGCTACTGGACACCATTAGCTCCAGAGGGACCGAACACAGGCCCAGCCTCGGAGCTCGGTCCCAGAGCCGCGCCGCCGGCCCCCTTACAGAGCCAGAAGCAAGAAGAGGTCCGGAAAAATCGGTGGCAGAAGACATCAGTCTTCAACAAGGTAGCGCTCAGCACTGCAGCTGTGCGCCATTGTTACTCAGGCACACTTCACACTTCGGTCACTGAGGGTGCAGGGCGCTAGGGGGGGGGCGCCCTGAGCAGCAGTGTAAACACCTTGGCTGGCATAAATACACCACATATAACACCCAGGGCTATATGGATGTATTTTAACCCCTGCCAGAACTCACCAAAAAGCGGGAGAAAAGGCCGCCGAGAAGGGGGCGGAGCCTATCTCATCAGCACACGGGCGCCATTTTCCATCACAGCTCCGCTGGAAGGACGTCTCCCTGACTCTCCCCTGCAGTCCTGCACTACAGAAAAGGGTAAAAAAGAGAGGGGGGCACTAATTTGCCGCAGTTTTAATACTAACAGCAGCTATAAAGGGAAAAGCACATTTTATAGTGGTATTCCTGTCTATATATAGCGCTCTGGTGTGTGCTGGCATACTCTCCCTCTGTCTCCCCAAAGGGCTAGTGGGGTCCTGTCCTCTATCACAGCATTCCCTGTGTGTGTGCAGTGTGTCGGTACGATTGTGTCGACATGTTTGAGGAGGAAAATGAGATGGAGGCGGAGCAATTGCCTATTATAGAGTTGTCACCCCCTAGGGAGTCGACACCTGAGTGGATGAGCTTATGGAAGGAATTGCGTGACAGTGTCAGCTCTTTACGACAGACAGTTGATGACATGAGACAGCCGGCTACTCAGCTTGTGCCTGTCCAGGGGTCTCAAACACCATCAGGGGCTTTAAAACGCCCGTTACCTCAAATGGCAGACACAGACACGGATACTGACTCCAGTGTCGATGATGAGGAGACAAACGTGACTTCCACTAGGGCCACACGTTACATGATTGAAGCAATGAAAAATGTATTGCATATCTCTGATAATACAAGTACCACTAAAAAAGGTATTATGTTTGGTGAGAAAAAACTGCCTGTAGTTTTTCCTGTATCCGAGGAATTAAATGAAGTGTGTGATGAGGCGTGGGTTTCCCCCGATAAAAAACTGATAATTCCTAAAAGGTTATTGGCATCGTACCCTTTCCCGCCAGAGGATAGGGCACGTTGGGAAACACCCCCTAGGGTGGATAAAGCGCTCACACGCTTGTCTAAACAGGTAGCACTACCCTCTCCTGATACGGCCGCCCTAAAGGAACCTGCCGATAGAAAGCTGGAGAATATCCTAAAATGTATATACACTCACACGGGTGTTATACTGCGACCAGCAATCGCCTCAGCCTGGATGTGCAGTGCGGGCCTGGCGTGGTCGGATTCCCTGACTGAAAATATTGATACCCTAGATAGGGAGAGTATATTACTGACTATAGAGCATTTGAAGGATGCATTTCTATATATGCGTGATGCACAGAGGGATGTTTGCCGACTGGCATCAAGAGTTAGCGCGCTGTCCATTTCTGCAAGAAGAGGTTTATGGACGCGGCAGTGGTCAGGTGATGCGGATTCTAAAAGGCACATGGAAGTATTGCCTTATAAGGGGGAGGAGTTATTTGGGGTAGGTCTATCAGACCTGGTAGCCACGGCAACTGCTGGAAAATCCACATTTTTACCCCAGGTAGCTTCTCAACCTAAGAAGACGCCGTATTATCAGGCGCAGTCCTTTCGGCCCCATAAGGGCAAGCGGGCAAAAGGCGCCTCATTTCTGCCCCGTGGCAGAGGGAGAGGAAAAAGGCTGCAACAAACAGCCAGTTCCCAGGAACAAAAGCCCTCTCCCGCCTCCGCAAAGTCCTCAGCATGACGCTGGGGCTTTACAAGCGGACTCAGGCACGGTGGGGGCCCGTCTCAAGAAGTTCAGTGCGCAGTGGGCCCACTCGCAAGTGGACCCCTGGATCCTTCAGGTGGTATCTCAGGGGTACAAATTGGAATTCGAGACGTCTCCCCCTCGCCGTTTTCTAAAGTCTGCTTTACCGACGTCTCCCTCAGACAGGGAGGCAGTATTGGAAGCCATTCACAAGCTATATTCCCAGCAGGTGATAATCAAGGTACCCCTCCTACAACAGGGAAAGGGGTACTATTCCACACTATTTGTGGTACCAAAGCCGGACGGCTCGGTGAGACCAATTTTAAACCTAAAATCCTTGAACACTTACATACAAAGGTTCAAATTCAAGATGGAGTCACTCAGAGCAGTCATTGCAAACCTGGAAGAAGGGGACTATATGGTGTCTCTGGACATCAAAGATGCTTACCTACATGTCCCAATTTACCCTTCTCACCAAGGGTACTTCAGGTTTGTGGTACAGAACTGTCACTATCAGTTTCAGACGCTGCCGTTTGGATTGTCCACGGCACCCCGGGTCTTTACCAAGGTAATGGCCGAAATGATGATACTCCTTCGAAGGAAGGGAGTTTTAGTTATCCCTTACTTGGACGATCTCCTGATAAGGGCAAGATCCAGGGAACAGTTGGAAGTCGGAGTAGCACTATCTCAGATAGTGCTGCGCCAGCACGGTTGGATTCTCAATATTCCAAAATCGCAGCTGATCCCGACGACACTTCTATTCCTAGGGATGATCCTGGACACAGTCCAGAAAAAGGTGTTTCTCCCGGAGGAGAAAGCCAGGGAGTTATCCGAACTAGTCAGAAATCTCCTAAAACCAGGCCAAGTCTCAGTGCATCAATGCACAAGGGTCCTGGGAAAGATGGTGGCTTCTTACGAAGCAATCCCATTCGGCAGATTCCACGCAAGAACCTTCCAGTGGGATCTGCTAGACAAACGGTCCGGGTCGCATCTTCTAGAGGGCCGCAGATTCGGCATTCAGGACTGGGTCCTGGTGACCACGGATGCCAGCCTGAGAGGCTGGGGAGCAGTCACACAGGGAAGAAATTTCCAGGGCTTGTGGTCAAGCCTGGAGACATCACTTCACATAAATATCCTGGAGCTAAGGGCCATCTACAATGCTCTAAGCCTAGCAAGACCTCTGCTTCAAGGTCAGCCGGTGCTGATCCAGTCAGACAACATCACGGCAGTCGCCCACGTAAACAGACAGGGCGGCACAAGAAGCAGGAGGGCAATGGCAGAAGTTGCAAGGATTCTTCGCTGGGCGGAAAATCATGTGATAGCACTGTCAGCAGTGTTCATTCCGGGAGTGGACAACTGGGAAGCAGACTTCCTCAGCAGACACGACCTCCACCCGGGAGAGTGGGGACTTCACCCAGAAGTCTTCCACATGATTGTGAACCGTTGGGAAAAACCAAAGGTGGACATGATGGCGTCCCGCCTCAACAAAAAACTAGACAGGTATTGCGCCAGGTCAAGGGACCCTCAGGCAATAGCTGTGGACGCTCTGGTAACACCGTGGGTGTACCAGTCAGTGTATGTGTTCCCTCCTCTGCCTCTCATACCCAAGGTACTGAGAATCATAAGAAGGAGAGGAGTAAGGACTATACTCGTGGCTCCGGATTGGCCAAGAAGGACTTGGTACCCGGAACTTCAAGAGATGCTCACAGAGGACCCGTGGCCTCTACCTCTAAGAAAGGACCTGCTCCAGCAGGGACCCTGTCTGTTCCAAGACTTACCGCGGCTGCGTTTGACGGCATGGCGGTTGAACGCCGGATCCTGAAGGAAAAAGGCATTCCGGATGAAGTCATCCCTACCCTGATCAAAGCCAGGAAGGATGTAACCGTACAGCATTATCACCGTATTTGGCGTAAATATGTTGCGTGGTGCGAGGCCAGGAAGGCCCCTACAGAGGAATTTCAACTGGGTCGTTTCCTGCATTTCCTGCAAACAGGACTGTCTATGGGCCTAAAATTAGGGTCCATTAAGGTTCAATTTTCGGCCCTGTCGATTTTCTTCCAGAAAGAACTGGCTTCAGTTCCTGAAGTTCAGACGTTTGTCAAGGGGGTACTGCATATACAGCCTCCTTTTGTGCCTCCAGTGGCACCTTGGGATCTCAATGTAGTTTTGGGGTTCCTAAAATCACATTGGTTTGAACCACTCACCACTGTGGACTTAAAATATCTCACATGGAAAGTGGTAATGCTGTTGGCCCTGGCTTCAGCCAGGCGTGTCTCAGAATTGGCGGCTTTATCCTATAAAAGCCCTTACCTAATTTTGCATACGGACAGGGCAGAATTGAGGACTCGTCCTCAATTTCTCCCTAAGGTGGTTTCAACGTTTCACTTGAACCAGCCTATTGTGGTACCTGCGGCTACTAGGGACTTGGAGGACTCCAAGTTGCTGGACGTAGTCAGGGCCCTGAAAATATATGTTTCCAGGACGGCTGGAGTCAGAAAATCTGACTCGCTGTTTATCCTGTATGCACCCAACAAGCTGGGTGCTCTTGCTTCTAAGCAGACTATTGCTCGTTGGATTTGTAGTACAATTCAGCTTGCACATTCTGTGGCAGGCCTGCCACAGCCAAAATCTGTAAAAGCCCATTCCACAAGGAAGGTGGGCTCATCTTGGGCGGCTGCCCGAGGGGTCTCGGCTTTACAACTTTGCCGAGCAGCTACTTGGTCAGGGGCAAACACGTTTGCTAAATTCTACAAATTTGATACCCTGGCTGAGGAGGACCTGGAGTTCTCTCATTCGGTGCTGCAGAGTCATCCGCACTCTCCCGCCCGTTTGGGAGCTTTGGTATAATCCCCATGGTCCTTACGGAGTTCCCAGCATCCACTAGGACGTCAGAGAAAATAAGAATTTACTTACCGATAATTCTATTTCTCGTAGTCCGTAGTGGATGCTGGGCGCCCATCCCAAGTGCGGATTGTCTGCAATACTTGTACATAGTTATTGTTACAAAAATCGGGTTATTATTCTTGTGAGCCATCTTTTCAGAGGCTCCTCTGTTTTCATGCTGTTAACTGGGTTCAGATCACAGGTTGTACGGTGTGATTGGTGTGGCTGGTATGAGTCTTACCCGGGATTCAAAATCCTTCCTTATTGTGTACGCTCGTCCGGGCACAGTATCCTAACTGAGGCTTGGAGGAGGGTCATAGGGGGAGGAGCCAGTGCACACCAGGTAGTCCTAAAGCTTTACTTTTGTGCCCAGTCTCCTGCGGAGCCGCTATTCCCCATGGTCCTTACGGAGTTCCCAGCATCCACTACGGACTACGAGAAATAGAATTATCGGTAAGTAAATTCTTATTTTCTCCTAGTCCGTAGTGGATACTGGGTGCCCACCTCAGAGCTTCGTTCCAGTCCCGTTATGTTGTTGGGGTGGCTGTGCTATCCTGGTTAGGTTGGTGTTGCTATCCTCTGTTCTGGTTAGTGCCTTCCTTTCGTTTCTGGTTGTGTATTGGCTTGTTGTCTCACCGCTGTTGTATTGTTTCTTCGTTCATGTTATGTCCGTCTCCTCGGGCACAGTTTTCCTAGACTGAGTCTGGTAGGAGAGGCATAGAGGGGAGGAGCCAGCACACACATACACACACTAAAGGGTTTTTAAAGTGCCAGGCTCCAGTGGACCCTATCTATACCCCATGGTACTAAAGTACAAGACCCTAGTATGCACTACGGACTAGGAGAAAAGGAATTACCGATAGGTATTAAATTCCTATTTTTTATGGGTTGACAATTTCCATGTCGACCTTTTCATTGCATCAACCTTTTTCAAATGTTGACCTTGTGCATGACGACCATTTGGTGTCGACCTAGACACTATTGATCTTTAGACTGTCAACCTATTATACCATAACCGTACAGCCTATTGGTACAGGGTAGGGTTACCACCTCATCCCTTTCATTCTGGACACATATTAATTACACAGGTTCTGTGACTGATTAAAACCAGGTGAAATGGAGTCTTGAAGTCAGCCAGCCACAGAATCTGTGTAATTAATATGTGTCCAGAATTAAAGGGATGAGGTAGTAACCCTATTACAGGGTGAGTGGTGTGGGCCATTCTTGATTCCAGTCTGAGTGCTCCTCACCTTTGCACCCGTTAAAGATACACCCTTTGGTCCGTGGTCAACATCACAAACTTTACCAGGAAATAATAAAGAACATTTAGATACTTTCTAATACTGTATATCTGTTGGTTTAACAGCTACAAGAGGAAAGCATTTTAAATACAAATGACATTAGAACAAGATGCACTAAATCTGGAGGATATCAAGTTAAGGGTAAATTTACTCAATCCATCATCATTATAATATCCCCAGCATCAAGAATTGCTGTCATATATTGCCATCGAAAGGAATTCCTTTGTCCAATGAAGAACATCTTAATTGAGAGCAATACAAATATCTTCTATGTCCTAAACACTAACTTATTCCACAATTATACAAAAATATAACAATATATATATTATATTATTGTCAATAACAAGCATAATTAATTTTCTTATCCTGTCATCTTAGTTATCTTCCTTTCATTTCAAGGCTTTACCTGTTAAATATTTACTTAATTTGTGGATTTATTAGTACAAGAGGCCAACAAGTTTTCACTTTAATTAACAAACATTAGGACAGAAAAAGCTTCTAGGATAAATATGATCTACAAGGTCGTATAACCAATGTACTTGTATGGAGAATATTATGCATTGAATAACTGGATTTTGAAATAAATTCCTATCCCAACTCGCCCCATACAACTGCTTTTGTATAGAATATATAATAGAGGATTTGTAATGAAAAAGTACTTAGAATAAAATACCGTAGGTACTTAAAAACAATACTAGCCCCATGGATGTATTTGCTACTAGACAGCCTTGAGAACTTTGGCATTACAGTGCCATCTGGCAATAAAAACTCCTAAACGTATACTGTCAAAGAAGTATATTGTTTCAAGAAGGCCAGTCACCCATATGTAAAATTGGTATTAGAACAACTGTATAAATAAAAATAAAGTCTATAGACGTGTCCTACGATAACTAGGCTCGAGTCTCGTCAAGGACCCCTCAGTGCAAAAATTCTGCAAGTTCTGTCGGCAAACTGGGCTTGCATTCAATTCTACATCTGCCCCTTATGACACCAACAATGAATTCGTTTTTGCCTAGGGCAAAATAGCAGAAAGTACAGGAACGAGTGAGAAGGGCATACTTTGCATTGAAATTAGCTGAAGTGATAGCAAATGTGTCACTTCATGAATCACATTGGGGTATATTCATCATCCTTTAAATGTCATAATTTCTACATTCCCCAGGGAATGCAGAAATTGTGACATTCATCAAACTCCGGGTCGCATCTTCTAGAGGGCCGCAGATTCGGCATTCAGGACTGGGTCCTGGTGACCACGGATGCCAGCCTGAGAGGCTGGGGAGCAGTCACACAGGGAAGAAATTTCCAGGGCTTGAGGTCAAGCCTGGAGACATCACTTCACATAAATATCCTGGAGCTAAGGGCCATCTACAATGCTCTAAGCCTAGCAAGACCTCTGCTTCAAGCCCTGCCTGGTGTAGTCGCATTTGATGTGACCATGCCAGACAAGTGGTTAAGCCTGAATAGGGGATTTCTACTCAAACCCCTCCAGAGGTATGAGCATAAATCTGACTGAATTAGTGCTATGATGCCGATTACTGCCTTTAGCGTTGCACAAACATCATCACAGCAGGCACTTAAGTCAGAGAATGACGGTTCTCGCAACTTAATACTCAGCTTAAGGTGTGAGAACTTACATCTCCCGACTAGTGATGTGGCCAATTGAATAGCTCCAGGGACCACCTCCCTGCCTCTGTTCACATCGCGTTTAATTGAATTGACCCCAATGATAGGAATGTAGTTAATATCTTGGCGGTCAGAATCCCAACAGTCAAATTTTGGATAGCGACATCCTGACGGTGAGAATCCTGACAGATCCCGTCGGTAAAAACTGGGGTTAGGGTTTGGTTTAGGGCTAGGCGCCAGGTGGAGGGATAGGGTTAGGTTTTGGGTGGTGTTTAGGGTTAGGCTGCTGCCTGCTTGAGAGAATGGTTAGGGTAAGGCTGTGAGAGTGGTGGTTTAACGGTGTTCTGACTTTCGAGATTCCGATACCATCCGAAATGAAACATTTATAGAATGGAGGTACAGGCACAATTAGCTAGCATCAAGGAATGCCACAATAGATCAGAGGCTAAAAAGTTTTAGCTATATCTAGCCATACAAGTATGTGCTCACATTTGTGATAAATTAAGCCATCATCTTGACTTATTGGGCAACTTGTCTCACTGTCATGGATGCAGAATAGCTGGAAGGAATCACCAGGACAGCAACAGAACAAGTAGGAAATGTTTATTCTAGATTAAAAGTACGATGCAGCTTGAATTGTAGATACAAAGCACTGTAGGACTAATGGTAGCCCAGATCCTTGTGTCCAGTTATGTCTGATGCGCATTTATTTACATACAGTACTGTTTTTTTGTTACCACCAGCTGGGTTACTGCGCATGTGCAACCCATTGTCTTGAATGTTGCAATGCTACACGGACATGCAGCACCTAGCTCCTATACGTATGAGTACTTACTACCACTGTTATATCACCAACCCTGTATATAATAACCGCTTATATCACCAACCCTGTATATAATACTACTGTGTGTTTACCGCTGTTACTTAATAAACCTGCAAGTCTGGTTAAAGATCACTGTGTGGACTAAACTCCATTTCTCAATTACCCTAGTGCCTATTGGAAACCTCCTAAGTTCTATACCAACAGAACACATCACCAATAACTACAGTACAGTAAATTAAATTGAATGAAATGGAGCCAGAGAAGCGTATTAATGTTATCTAACATGTATGATGAGTTTTTGCATGAGACACATTGATATGAATGCATCTAAAGTAGAGCGTAGTATATATATATATATATATATGTACTATATAACAGTGATAAGTTTCACGGTGATAAAGTACCAGCCAACCAGTTCCTAACTGTCCTTTTTCAAACACAGCCTGTGACATGACAGTTAGGAGGTTATTGGCTGGTACTTTATTACCGTGCAATTTATCACTCCCAAGGCTTGATAGATATGGGCCCCAGTCTGTAACATGACAGTTAGGAGCTGATTGGCTGGTAATTGAAATGTATCACTTTCCAGCAGTGGGGTGCGGTGAGGTCAGTGGCTGGTGAGGCACTACAGACATAATGTCCACCGAATCTGCCGATGACCCCTACCGTCGCCGAGTAAATGCCCGCTACTGACCCTGAGTCGATGCCCTGTGCCACCGCCAATGTCTTACAAACTCACCCACCATCAACTGACCCAGCCCTCCGCCACTAATTTGCATCTCAGTGCGATGCCGCCAATGCCCGCTGCCTGCCTGCTCATCATACTTGTGATATATTGTACATTTTTATAGAAAAAAAAATAAGAATTTACTCACCGGTAATTCTATTTCTCGTAGTCCGTAGTGGATGCTGGGAACTCCGTAAGGACCATGGGGAATAGACGGGCTCCGCAGGAGACTGGGCACTCTAAAAGAAAGATTAGGTACTATCTGGTGTGCACTGGCTCCTCCCTCTATGCCCCTCCTCCAGACAGCAGTTAAGGAAACTGTGCCCGGAAGAGCTGACACAACAAGGAAAGGATTTGGAATCCAGGGTAAGACTCATACCAGCCACACCAATCACACCGTACAACTTGTGATAACCATACCCAGTTAACAGTATGAACAACAACTGAGCCTCAGTAACAGATGGCTCATAACAATAACCCTTTAGTTAAGCAATAACTATATACATGTATTGCAGAGAGTTCGCACTTGGGACGGGCGCCCAGCATCCACTACGGACTACGAGAAATAGAATTACCGGTGAGTAAATTCTTATTCTCTCTGACGTCCTAGTGGATGCTGGGAACTCCGTAAGGACCATGGGGATTATACCAAAGCTCCCAAACGGGCGGGAGAGTGCGGATGACTCTGCAGCACCGCATGAGCAAACTCAAGGTCCTCCTCAGCCAGGGTATCAAACTTGTAGAACTTAGCAAACTTGTTTGACCCCGACCAAGTAGCAGCTCAGCAAAGCTGAAAAGCCGGGACCCCTCGGGCAGCCGCCCAAGAAGAGCCCACCTTCCTTGTGGAATGGGCTTTCACCATTTTGGATGCGGCAATCCAGTCGCAGAGTGAACCAGCTGAACCGTGCTATAGATCCAGCAAACAATAGTCTGCTTCGAAGCAGGAGCGCCAACCTTGTTGGCTGCATACAGAATAAACAGCGAGTCAGACTTTCTGACTCCTGCCTTTCTGGAAACATAAATTTTCAAAGCCCGGACTAAGTCCAGCAACTTGGAATCCTCCAAGTCCCTAGTAGCCGCAGGCACCACAATAGGCTGGTTCAAATGAAACGATGATACCACCCTAGGAAGAAATTGGGGACGAGTCCTCAATTCTGCCCTGTCCATATGGAAGATCAGATAAGGGTTTTTACATGACAAAACCGCCAATACTGACACACGCCTAGCCGAAGCTAAGGCCAATAGCATGACCACTTTCCACGTGAGATATTTTAGCTCCATGGTCTTAAGTGGCTCAAACCAGTGGGATTTCAGGAAATCCAACACAACGTTAAGATCCCAAGGTGCCACCGGTGGCACAAAAGGAGGCTGAATATGCAGCACCCCCGGAACAACGTCTGAACTTCAGGCAGTGAAGCCAGTTCATTTTTAGAGAAAATGTATAGGGCCAAAATCTTGACCTTTATGGATCCTAATTTTAGGCCCATAGACACTCCTGACTGTAGGAAGTGCAGGAATCGACTCCGCTGGAATTCCTCTGTAGGGCCTTCCCGGCCTCAAACCAAGCAACCTATTTTCGCCATATACAGTGAAAAAGTCTTGCTGTCACGTCTTTCCTAGCTTTTATCAGCGTAGGAATAACTGCATCCGGAATGCCCTTTTCTGCTAGGATCCGGCGTTCAACCGCCATGCCGTCAAATGAAGCCGCGGTAAATTTTGGAACAGACAGGGCCCCTGTTGCAACATGTCCTGTCTGAGAGGCAGAAGCCCTGAGTCCTCTGAGAGCATTTCCTGCAGCTCCGGGTAGCGAGTCCTTCTTGGCCAATTCGGAGCAAAGAATATTGTTTTCACTCCTCCTTTTATTACAATTCTCAGCCCTTGGGTATGAGAGGAAGAGGAGGGAATACAGAGACCGACTGGAACACCCACGGTGTTACTAGTGCGACCACAGCTATCACCTGAGGGTCCCTCGACCCGGCGTAAAACCTTTTTTAGCTTTTTATTGAGGTGGGACGCCATCTAGTCCACCTTAGGCAGTTCCCATCAATTTGCAAACTGCGTGAAGACTTCCTGATGAAGTCCCCACTTTCCCGGGTGGAGGTCGTGCCTGCTGAGGAAGTCTGCTTCCCAGATGTCCACTCCCGGAACGAACACTGCTGACAGTGCGCTTACTTGATTCTCTGCCCAGCGAAGAATTCTGGTGGCTTCTACCCTCGCCACCCTGCTATTTGTGCCGCCTTGGCGGTTTACATGAACCCCTGCGGTCTGACTGGATCAGAACCGGTTGGTCGCGAAGCAGGATCTCCGCTTGACTTAGGGCGTTGTATATGGCCCTTAGTTCCAGGATATTGATGTGAAGGCAAGTCAGTTGACTTGACCACAGACCTTGGAAATTTCTTCCCTGTGTAACTGCCCCCCACCCTCGGAGGCTTGCATCCGTGGTCACCAGGATCCAGTCCTGAATGCCGAATCTGCGGCCCTCGAGAAGGTGAGCACTCTGCAGCCACCACAGGAGAGACACCCTGGCCCTGGGGGATAGGGTAATTAACCGATGCATCTGAAGAGGTGATCCGGACCACTTGTCCAGTAAGTCCCATTGGAAGGTCCTCGCATGGAACCTGCCTAAGGGGATGGCCTCGTATGATGCCACCATCCTTCCCAGGACTCGAGTGCAGTGATGCACTGACACCTGTTTTGGTTTTAATAGATTCCTGACCAGTGTCATGAGCTCCTGAGCTCTCTCTATCGGGAGATAACCCTTTTCTGGCCTGTGTCTAGGATCGTGCCTAGGAGAGGCAGATGAGCTGTAGGAACCAACTGCGACTTTGGAATATATAGAATCCAGCCGTGTTGCCGTTACACTTCCAGAGAAAGTGATACGCTGTTCAGCAACTGCTCTCTTGATCTCGCTTTTATAAGGAGATCGTCCAAGTACGTGATAATAGTGACACCTTGCTTCCGCAGGAGCACAATCATATCCGCAATTACCATGGTGAATATTCTCGGGGCCGTGGAGAGACCAAACGGCAACATCTGAAATTGGTAATGACAATCCCGTACCGCAATTCTGAGGTACGCCTAATGAGGTGGATAAATGGGGACCTGAAGGTATGCATCCCTTATGTCCCGATTCACAATAAAGTCTCCCCCTTTTTGGGCTTGCACTGATCGCTCTTAGCGATTCCATCTTGAACTTGAACCTTCTCAGGTATATGTTCAGGGATTTTTAATTCAATATGGGTCTGACCGAACCGTCTGGTTTCGGGATTACAACATGGTCTAATAATAACACCCTCTTGTTGAAGGAGGGGACCCTTGACCACCACCTGTTAAAGATACAATTTCTGAATTGCAGATAACACTGGCTCCCGCTCTTGGGGGGAAGCCCGCAGGGCCGTCGGTGAGGGGTCATCTTCTCACAGTCCAGCTTGTATCCCTGAGACACAATATCTATTGCCCAGGGATCGAACAGGGAGTGAACCCACTTGTGGCTGAACTTACGAAGGCGTGTCCCCACCGGGCCTAGCTCCGCCTGTGGAGCCCCAGCGACATTGGTGGATTTTTGTAGGGGCCGGGGAGGACTTCTGTTCCTGGGAACTAGCTGCCCGGCTCTGACAAGAAAGGACGCCCCTCAGACTTTCTTGTTTCTTTATACGAAAGGCTACATTTAATAATGTCGTGCTTTCTTAGGCTGTGCAGGAATATAAGGCAAACTAGCAGAATTACCAGCTATAGCTGTGGAGACCAGGCCCGAGAACCCTTCTCCACACAATCCTCAGCCTTCCATATGCCTCTTAAATCGGCATCATCTGTCCAATGCATATTCTACAGGACACATCAAGCAGAGATCGACATAGCTTTGACTCTAGGACCCAGTATACTCATGTCTCTTTGGGCATGCTTTATAACTATATATCTATCACTTAAGACAGCATCTTTAATATATTTATATTGCATACTAGGGTCTCATCTCTGATAAGGTACCTGTCCACGCTGCCACAGCGCTATAAACCCATGCCGACACAATCGCCGGTCTGGGTAGTATACTAGAATGTGCACGCTATCTGCAGGATCCCTGAGAATAGCAAGTGCTACCGTCTGTGCAAACAGGACACCCCAGGGGAAGATTCTCAACATATCCTGGCCCTAGTGGGGAAAGGATACAGCCTGAGAATTCTCTTGTGGGAAGCTGCCGTCTCTTGTCTGGAGATTCCCGCTCTTTTTCCTCATGAGAGGAGGGAAATTTACCTCAGCATTCATCCCCTTAAACATGTGTACTCTCGTGTCAGGGACAGATGAGTCATCAGTGATATGCAAATCATCTTTTATTTCAATAATCATATATTGAATACCTTATAGCCATCTTGGCTGTAACTTTGCATTATCGTAGTCGACAGTGGAGTGAAACTCCATGTCGATACCAGTGTTTGTTATTATGGATAGTGAGCATTGAGAGGCTCTGAAGGTCTCTGTGACATAGGGACAGACATGGGTAGATTTCCTGTCTGTTCTCTAACCTTTTGTGCAATAAATTCACCTTAGCACTTACACATATCCAAACAGGTGTCGGCGTTGTCGACGGAGACACCCTCTCACACACATATCCGCTCTATCACCTCCCTAGAGGAGCCTTTTACCTCAGACATGTCGACACACGCATACCGACACACCACACACACAGGGGATGCTCTATTTGAGGACAGTTCCCCCACAAGGCCCCAATCACAGGTGCCTCGCTGACATGGGGGTGGTGTCCCGGTCAGCGAGGCACTTGTTTCAGTGCCGCTTTCCTGCTCTGTTTCAATGGGCTTTTACAGCCCAGTGTTTGGCCCCGCCCCCCGCTCTGCCCCCGTTCCCATTATCCACGGGAGGCACTGCTATCAGTGCCTCCCAAAGTCATTTACACGCATCAAATTATTACAATTAAATAAAGAAGATACTTATGACACAGACTATGTGTCATAAGTATCTTCTTTGTATGATTTTAATAATTAATCACAGGGGAGGCACTGCCTCCCCTGACTGCACGTCCCTGCTTCTAGGGCTTAGTACATCTCCCCCTATGAGTGTTACGTTATGCATATTAGTGTACAGTATTATCTATAAAACAACATGGAATCTGTGTAATATAAGTTTTTCAAGATGAAATAAAAACAATTCAATTATTTTCAATCAAAAATGATATTACTTGTGTATTAAAAGTTTTAGAGCATAAAAGGTGTTATGATACTGGTGTTTTTCCTTACATAGATCTACAAACGGATGGTCAAACTAAGCCTGATTGGTACTCCAGTAGGTAGTCAGACATAACTTGGTCAGTAAACATGTGAGTAGTCAGCTGTACAATGAAACAAACAAATAAGAGCTAAACTGGCAGAATAATCAAGCAAAATTTCAACCAGATGGGCCATTTGTAGGCACAACCGGGATCCAAGATAGATTCTTCTTATGCAATACTAGCCATCTTGGATGAGGCAAGTGCAAGGGCAAGTTTCAAACATAGTCACCTCTGCTGGCTGGAGGTAAGATTATCAGACAACTGTAATACAAGAGTGGTTAGTGATACACACTTATAATTAGAGATGAGCGGGTTCGGTTCCTCGGAATCCGAACCCGCCCGAACTTCAGGTTTTTTTACACGGGTCCGAGCGACTCGGATCTTCCCGCCTTGCTCGGTTAACCCGAGCGCGCCCGAACGTCATCATCCCGCTGTCGGATTCTCGCGAGGCTCGGATTCTATCGCGAGACTCGGATTCTATATAAGGAGCCGCGCGTCGCCGCCATTTTCACACGTGCATTGAGATTGATAGGGAGAGGACGTGGCTGGCGTCCTCTCCGTTTAGAGTGACTAGAGTACGAGAGACACAAATTTTGGGGAGCATATAGGAGGAGTGTTACTTCTTGCTGCTGATAGTGTGACCAGTGACCAGTGCCACCAGTTTAATTAATCCGTTCTCTGCCTGAAAAAAAACGATACACAGTGTGACACAGTCACACATACCATATCTGTGCTCAGCCCAGTGTGCTGCATCATATACTGTATATCATTATCTGACTGCTGAGTGCTCAGTGCTCACTGCTCACACAGCTTAATTGTGGGGGAGACTGGGGAGCAGTTATAGCAGGAGTACATTTAAGTACAGTGCACACTTTTGCTGCCAGAGTGCCACTGCCAGTGTGACTGACCAGTGACCACTGACCACCAGTATTGTGATTGTCTGCTGACCACCAGTATATTGATTGTCTGCCTGAAAAAGTTAAACACTCGTCGTGTGATGTTTTTATAAACGCATTCTTCAGACAGTGTCCAGCAGGTCCGTCATTACATAATATATACCTGTCCGGCTGCAGCAGTACTAGTGTGATATATATATATATATTTTAATTTTATCTCATTATCATCCAGTCTATATTAGCAGCAGACACAGTACGGTAGTCCACGGCTGTAGCTACCTCTGTGTCGGCAGTCGCTGGTCCATCCATAATTGTATACCACCTACCCGTGGTTTTTTTTTTCTATCTTCTTGATACTAGTAGCTTACTTTAGGAGTCTGCAGTGCTGACAGACAGTGTCCAGCAGGTCCGTCATTACATAATATATACCTGTCCGGCTGCAGTACTAGTGTGATATATATATATATATATATTTTAATTTTATCTCATTATCATCCAGTCTATATTAGCAGCAGACACAGTACGGTAGTCCACGGCTGTAGCTACCTCTGTGTCGGCAGTCGCTGGTCCATCCATAATTGTATACCACCTACCCGTGTTTTTTTTTTCTATCTTCTTGATACTAGTAGCTTACTTTAGGAGTCTGCAGTGCTGACAGACAGTGTCCAGCAGGTCCGTCATTACATAATATATACCTGTCCGGCTGCAGTACTAGTGTGATATATATATATATTTTAATTTTATCTCATTATCATCCAGTCTATATTAACAGCAGACACAGTACGGTAGTCCACGGCTGTAGCTACCTCTGTGTCGGCAGTCGCTGGTCCATCCATAATTGTATACCACCTACCCGTGGTTTTTTTTTCTATCTTCTTGATACTAGTAGCTTACTTTAGGAGTCTGCAGTGCTGACAGACAGTGTCCAGCAGGTCCGTCATTACATAATATATACCTGTCCGGCTGCAGTACTAGTGTGATATATATATATATTTTAATTTTATCTCATTATCATCCAGTCTATATTAGCAGCAGACACAGTACGGTAGTCCACGGCTGTAGCTACCTCTGTGTCGGCAGTCGCTGGTCCATCCATAATTGTATACCACCTACCCGTGGTTTTTTTATCTATCTTCTTGATACTAGTAGCTTACTTTAGGAGTCTGCAGTGCTGACAGACAGTGTCCAGCAGGTCCGTCATTACATAATATATACCTGTCCGGCTGCAGTACTAGTGTGATATATATATATATATATATATTTTAATTTTATCTCATTATCATCCAGTCTATATTAGCAGCAGACACAGTACGGTAGTCCACGGCTGTAGCTACCTCTGTGTCGGCAGTCGCTCGTCCATCCATAATTGTATACCACCTACCCGTGTTTTTTTTTTTTTCTATCTTCTTGATACTAGTAGCTTACTTTAGGAGTCTGCAGTGCTGAGTCTGACAGACAGTGTCCAGCAGGTCCGTCATTACATAATATATACCTGTCCGGCACTCCTGCCTGACACTGTCCTGCGTGACACTGCAGTGCCACTCCTAGATGGGCCAGGTGTTTGTGTCGGCCACTAGGGTCGCTTATCTTACTCACACAGCTACCTCATTGCGCCTCTTTTTTTCTTTGCGTCATGTACTGTTTGGGGAGTGTTTTTTGGAAGGGCCATCCTGCGTGACACTGCAGTGCCACTCCTAGATGGGCCAGGTGTTTGTGTCGGCCACTAGGGTCGCTTAGCTTACTCACACAGCTACCTCATTGCGCCTCTTTTTTTCTTTGCGTCATGTGCTGTTTGGGGAGTGTTTTTTGGAAGGGCCATCCTGCGTGACACTGCAGTGCCACTCCTAGATGGGCCAGGTGTTTGTGTCGGCCACTAGGGTCGCTTAGCTTAGTCATCCAGCGACCTCGGTGCAAATTTTAGGACTAAAAATAATATTGTGAGGTGTGAGGTGTTCAGAATAGACTGAAAATGAGTGGAAATTATGGTTTTTGAGGTTAATAATACTTTGGGATCAAAATGACCCCCAAATTCTATGATTTAAGCTGTTTTTTAGTGTTTTTTGAAAAAAACACCCGAATCCAAAACACACCCGAATCCGACAAAAAAAATTCGGTGAGGTTTTGCCAAAACGCGGTCGAACCCAAAACACGGCCGCGGAACCGAACCCAAAACCAAAACACAAAACCCGAAAAATTTCAAGTGCACATCTCTACTTATAATGTCAAATTAAGAGTTAATGGGGTGTATTCAATTATAGGGGGTCATTCCAAGTTGATCGCTAGCTGCCGTTGTTCGCTGCGTAGCAATCAGTGAAAAAAATGGCTAATCTGCGCATGCATATGCACCGCAATGCGCACGCGTGTCGTACAGGTATGAAGTCCTTTGTGGTTTTGCACTGGTTCTAGCGACGATTCCAATCGCACAGCCGAATGCAAGGAGATTGACAGGAAGTGGGTGGCAACTGACCGTTTTCTGGGAGTGTTTGGAAAAACGCAGGCATGGCCGGGGTGTTTGCTGGGCGGGTATTGTCACTCGTCGCAGCAATCATCGCACAGAATAAGTAACTACAGGGCTGGTCTTGTTCTGCACAAAATATGTTTGCTGCCACGCGGCTGCACAGGCATTCGCACTTCTGCAAAGCGAAAATACACTCCCCCGTGGGCGGTGACTATGCATTTGCACAGCTGCTAAAAGTAGCTAGCGAGCGATCAACTCGGAATGAGGGCCATAGTCGGATCTGCCGTCTTGTTGGAAGGACGGCAGTTTCAGACTTTTTAAGGTCGAATCGTGATTTGACATATTCATTGGGGCTGCCGGTTTTCTGACAGGTCGCCAATTCCAAACTTGTCGGAAAACATGTGGCTCGGCGGATTAGCCGCGGATCCACGTGTTTTGTCGGATTTGTGGCCAAATCCGACATCTTTTAGTCCCGATTTCGACAATGTCAATCTGACTTTAAGAAAAGTCGGATTGACATTGTCGAGAATGGACAAAACCTGTCGGATTTGGGCGTAATTTGAATACTGCATTGTCAGATCCTTTCCGTCGGAAAGGATCTGACATGCATTGAATAGACCACAATCAGTAGCGGATCTTGCTATGGGCACGCAGGATTTTTGCCCGGGGTGCCACCTTCCGGAGGGCGCCGCCGCTGTCCGGAGGGTGCCGCCGCCGTTGCAAGATCCGCTACTAGTGACCCCGGTGCTCGGTAGATGTGGTGCTGTGCGGTGCGTGTTGAAATCATCGCGTACCGCACTGCATTGTGGGAGCGGCACATAGACACTAGTGGTCATAATTGACCTCTAGTGTCTATGCGGTGCTATGGGAGAGACGTCATGACGTCTCTCCCATAGATCAGAGGAGCGGCGCCGATGGCCGGAGACGGAGGGCAGCAGCGGTCGAGAAGCAGGAGCGGGGATTGTAAGTATTAATTTATTTTTATTTCTTTCTTTATATTTTTAAGCGGCGCTACTAGGGTGCACAACTCTACAGGGGTCACAGTACTGGGGGCATGGCACAACTAGGGGGCACAACTCTACAGGGGGCACAGTACTGGGGGCACAATGCAACTGGGGGGCAAAACTCTACAGGGGACACAGTTCTGGGGGCACGGCGCAACTAGGGGGCAAAACTCTACTGGGAGAACAACTCTACAGGGGGCATAACTGACCACGCCCCTTCTCCATGAAGCCACATCCCTTTTTTCCACCCGGGGCGCCACAAAGTCTAGATATGGACCTGCCTGGTGTAGTCATCTAATTTATGAAGTATGCTTGTGGTCCCAATTCTAGCCAAGCTACAGCACCCAGGCGTTCAGAACACGTGAACAACTTACACCATTTAGAACTGGAGCCGATTTTGCATAAGGTGTAAATATTGGAAGGTATGATATGATCGTATTCACATGTGCAGAATACATTCCCAATTCAAGATTTTCTAAAGACTGGGAATGTAAGGAATTGGAAGAAAGTTTTAATTTTGAATATCATTAAATCTCACCAAACTCTTAGCTGAGTGTCTGGATCTCTCAAGGCAATCTGTGTGGTCAGTAAGAGCAATTTTAAATTAAATGAGTTAAACACTGCAGATTGACCAAAATGCAGAAGGGTTATCCTGATGGATATATGACCATGCTACTCCTAAATCACAGTGCTTTATTGTTTCTCTTGTTGCCAATAAACAAATACATACAGGAAGGTATAACTCAAAGCTATCTTCTGCAAATCTGCTACCATACAATGCTTCCAGAAGGAATCACTTCAACTGTCTTCATGTTTCATAGAGAATCCTTGTTCTCTGTCAGATATACAGACAATTTCCTTCTTGAACAGAAGCTAAACGTCTGACCGCTACACTCTGTGAAACAATGACACTTTCTGAATGCCAGAGGGCTCCTGTTAACTATTGCTGCTATATTAATGCCAGATTTACAAGGGGAACAATTACTGGGAGTCTACTGCTTAGAAAAAAAAAAAAGAAAAAAAAACCAGCAGCTCATACACAGGTGTTAAAATAATTAGTATGCACTCTGTTTTGTATACAGGGTACATTTCCTGTGCAGGCCTAAAGGCACGGATTGTTGATGCATTTCAGTCTAGGCCATAATGATATCTGCAAATCCGCTGTGAAACCCATTATTTAGTGTTCCTTCAAAAATGTACTACCTTTCATGTACCTCCTTGAAGTATTCAATATTAAAAATATGAATAATACATTTTAGACTGAGTGATATTTTCGGCGGCCATCAGGAGTCCCCAAGGCCAGGAAGCAGCAGCGCCGCATGTGGTAACGGGGCTTGGGTTACACAACTTTTTGATTTTTTTTTTAAATATGAAAAATTTAAAGAAATGTCATTCTTGTGATTGAGAGACACATCTCTAATAATGTATAGTTGTTAGTTTTTGTCTACAATGAAAACGTAAATGAAAATTCATAATAGGTGTCTGTGAGAGTGCACATAAATACATTTAGTTCTGTTGTCCTAAAAGGTAAATAATAGATGGGTGGTAAGTGACAGAAAGGCGGGAGACATGGGCATACCCGCCGACATTCTAAGGCGGGGAGGTGGGACACAGACGCGCTGAAGGTGCTTGCTCGAAATTAGGGGACATGACCTTATGGCTAGGCGCGTGGTCCCATGGGAAGTGCCGCAGGGTATTGACCAGTGCTCCTTGAGCTGCTGGCCATGCCCCCAGACTCTCTCTCATGGTGAATAGACACTGTGCTCATGCTACACAATAATGCACCGTACACGTATGCCCCACATTAGTAACGCCCATAATACACAAAATTGCCACACAATAATGTACCATACACATACGCCCCACATTAGTAATGCTAGTAGCTTTTTTTTTTTTTATAAAATTTACTTTTGCTTGTTGGTTTGCTGGCAGTCAGTGTGTGCACCCCTGCAGCTCCCTGAATCCCCGACTGCGCTTTGTGAGGTAGGGGTTGTAGGCTGGGTGGCGCCGTGGCTGTAGGGAGACAGTGTCTCTGCAAAGGTCCATGGGAGGAGGAGCTGTTGCTGCTGGTCATGTGCAGCAGCCCTCCTCCCACAGCCATTTTTGATGCCTCCTACCCGCAGCCATTTTTTATACCCCCCCCCTGGTAAGAAATTGGGGAGGAGAGGAGAGCACAGCGCAGTCCCTCAGTGCTCACTGCTCAGGTTTCCAGCGGCGACGTGTATCTTCTCAACTGAGGCACCGGTTTGTTAGCCAGAGCTCGCAAACCAGCAGCCGCGGCTCCTGATTGGCTGCCGGTCCATGAGCTCTGATTGGCTAACAAACCGGCGCCTCATTTGAGAAGATACACGCCACCACTGGAGACCAGAGTCGAACTGAGCACTGAGGGACCGCGCTTCGCACTTCTCTCCTCCCCTGACACAGAAGCAGTGGGTGAGCAGTGGGGGGAGGAAGAGAGAGGGAGTGGGCTATGCACTGTGGGAAATATGTGTATCGGCACTGTGGGGCATTTGTGTATCTGGCACTGTGGGGAATATGTGTATCTGGCACTGTGGGGGCATATTTATATCTGTCACTGTGGGGGCATATCTAGCACTGTTGGAGCATATCTGGCACTGTAGGAGCATATCTGACACTGATGGGGGCATATGTGTATCTGGCACAGTGGGGGCATATCTGGCACTGTGGGGCATATGTGTATCTGCCACTGTGGGGGCATATTTGTATCTGGCACTGTGGGGGAATATGTGGCACTGCTGGGGGCATATGTGTATCTGGCACTGTGGGGCATATGTGTATCTGCCACTGTGGAGCATATTTGCATTTGGCACTGTGGGGGCATGTCTGGCACTGCTGGGGGCATATGTGTATCTGGCATGGTAGGAGCATATCTGGCACTGTGGGGATATATGTGTATTTGGCACTGTGGGGGCATATTTGCCACTGTGGGGTCATATGTGTATCTGGCACCACTGGGGTCATATGGGTATCTGGCACCTCATATGTGTATCACTCCCCCATTTTCATTGGCCATGCTCTGTGTGGCATGTGGCCACACCCATTTTTGGTGCGCACACAGTACCACTAAGAATATTTTCTAATTGCACCATTGGAAGGGGGTCAGCTTGTACATCACAGTATGCAACTTGTGGTATTTGCAGGGTGGATGTGTGCTTCCACTAAAGGCGCATGCCTCGCTACAAGGGATGTGGCCTCACATGGTATGTCGTCCTTTGCAAGTCTCACCCCTTATTTTCATTTTCTGGACACAAATACATTTGCCCAGATACTGTGCACTTGCTGGTTGGACACAAATGGCAGCAATTTCCAGATACTGCCATACTTGCTGGTTACACAAAAAGACCAGTAACAAACATGTAGCAACTGTCCACTCTGTTCACTTTTCTGTGTGTTTGCTGGTGTCTGTTACCCCCGGTAACCGCATGACCTTTATTTTATACTGTGGTAGAGATATGCTCTGCCCTCCAGTCTGACATATCCGAAAGTCATGCTGCACTGACGTTTCATATAGAAATAGCGCAACTCAACTTATTGACCACGCTACAGTGCTGGGGTCAGGGGAATTGTATGGTGTGGACTGACTGAGAAATAAAATGTGGGTAGAACACTGCCCATGTTACGTCCCTGTAGGCAGCAGGGGTTTGCACAGGTAAAAGGGACAAACACAGGATGACAGGCTCCCCCTCCCCAATGTGCACACTTTAAGCACAAGAATTATAGGTGATGTCCGTATTATTTGGAACAATCTGCTTAAATGCACATGTGGTATCATATGGTGCTGTCCAGTAATAAACTCACATAGTCAGTGAATGTGTTACAGTGAGGTCCAATAATTGCAGTCTCCAGGCATATGCATTCTCAGTCACTCACGCAGTGTTGGTAAAGCAGAAATAGTTTGCAGACTGTCCCCTACTCCCTCCCAGAATGAGATACTGCAGAGTCGACATGCTTGAATGCCCAAGACAGTTGCTTATATTGCCTATAGCTAAGGCCAGCTCTGGCGATCATGATACAACCTTGTCCATTCTCTTGTTGGCTGTGGGTTTTAACATAATGCACACAGCCTGTGATTGCAACAGCAACATAACGTTGCAATCATTCACTAACAAAACCTCTCACGTGTGTAATATTCTCTATTTCATTCTAATTTCCTACCAGGCCAGTAGACCACTGCTTCTCTCACGGCTATTAGAGTGTGCCTCATATCATCATACTGTCCCAACATCAGTTGTACGATGGCAGGGCTGACGGAGACATGGTCACACAGTGGTGTGATCAGATTTTTGCATCTAAAGGGCACATCAGCAGCTGAAATTCATCAACTTGTCAAGGTGTACAGTGATAATGCCATGTCACAGAAACAGGTTTGGCTTTGGTGCACTGCCTGTAGTGGACGCACTTGGCCGGCTGGATCGCTGCTCACCTTGCACGTCTGTCTGCACTATCAAAGGCAGTGCACCAAACCTGTGTCCATAACATGACGTTATCACTAGAGAGGTGCGGGTTCGGTTTTACTCAGATGTACTCAGGGCTTGAAACGGCATCTTGAAACGGCATCTTATTGGATCACGGATATGACGCGTTTTGGATAGCCAATACCCGAGTAAATCTGAGTAAAACTGAACCCGCTCATCTCTAGTTATCACCATACACCTCAACAAGTTGGTGATGAATTTCAGCTGCTAATGTGCCCTTTAGATGCAGAAATCTGATTGTACTAAGCATCTCGGTGGATGACCATGTTTCCTCCAGCCCCGCCATATTACATCTGGTGTTGGGGCTGATATCAGGCAGAGTCTGATGGCTGTGAGGGGAAGCAATGGTCTAATTGCTCTGGCCTGGCAGGAAATTAGAGTGAAATAGAGAACATTACACATGTGAGAGGTCTTGTTACCTTACTTATTGAACCTCCCTTGTATTTGGGGAAGCAGAGGTGGAACTACTAGCGGTGCAGCCAGTGCATTGCACCTGGGCCCACTGCTGTAAAGGGGCCCACAGCCAGCGGCATTACAATGAGTCAGTCTGAATTAAATGCCACAACTGCACTGTGGGCCGCCAGTCCCCCAATACCTTTAGTTGCTACTGAGCTCAGCTGTCTACCACGCGCCGGCGCCGCCGTGAGAACAAGGCCAGAGGGGGAGGAGGGGCTTCCTCGGTTTGTTCCCGAGCCTGTCCTCCGGTGATTGGAGGTGTGGTCGTGTGTAGGCAGAGCGAGAGCTGCAGGAACTATTGGCTGCCGGGCATGATTGTGGAGATGCTTCTGGCCTTCCACTGTGCCATAGAGGCAGACAGGCACCGGTGCTGTGACTCACCTGGTTGAGCCGCACAGTGGGGGAAGGGTGATGCAACGGGTTGCTGTACCCGTGCCGCTCACTGACCAGTGGCAGGAGACCCTTGCACTAATGCATATTGTTGCACCTGGGCACACCACTCTTTAGCTCCGCCACTGTGGGGAAGGGTAGGGTATACTGGTGATTATTACAGTATATGCCATATGTAATATGTATGTGAATACATTACACCCTTTTAGCAATGAAAAATATTCCATTGTTCCACATTTATGCAACCTATGTGCCAGTACAAGATACACCAATAAATATACAAAAAGTTTAATTTTCACTTTAGAATTAAATGGCCAACATTAATAGTGAGATATTTTTGTCAACAGAGATGGAATATTTCCCTGTATTGCCATCTACTTATGGAACACTCATTACTATTAATCATGTAGTGTGTCATCTGAAAGCTCCTTATTCCACGAGCTGTTTGCGCTATGTGCTGAAGTGCAGGAAGAGAAATGACATTTCACTGAGCACAGACAATAACGTCTTTCCTTACAAGTTCAAAGCATCCAAACTCTTCAAAGTGCCATTATATCCATTGAGAACTAGCAGCTTAAGAAAAACAGCAATTCTGAATAGTGCTTGAAAAGTGCTCTACATTAGACTCTTACATTTCACTTTAATTAAGGACAAAAATGTCTGTGCCACTTACATGGTCGTTGCATTCATGCTCTTCAAGCTGACACAGTAATCTCTTAAAAGTAAATCCAGAAAAGATTTTAAAGGCACCTGGGGAGATTGGTAAGAGTCAGACAATTACCCTATGGTCCTTCAATACCATATACGTTCCTATATGTCTAGTGACCGCAAACTGTTATTCAAACAGCTTTCTATAATTTCGTCTGTTGTACGACTGTACATGTCATTGAGCATTTAACATTTATTCCGCTCATTACGTGTGATATTATAACTTCAGACAATTTCATGTTCTGTAACTTTAAGGCACCAATTATTCAAAGAGTATAAAGCCCTTTACCAGCAAAACTTAAAGGAAGTACAACAGATTTTGTCTGTTGGAAGTTTAGCTGTTATGGGAAGACAAGAGGCTTTCAAAAACAGAAATTAATTGGATTTATCTTAAGCTATTTATATGGTTATTTAATGTTTTGTATAGGACTGGACGGGCTAATGAAGGTCCCCCTGAATGCTGGGGGATGGTGGTAGTGGTAATGGTGGGGGTGTGGAGTGGGGGGGGGGGGGTAAGCGATCAGATGTGGGAGGGCTGGAGTGCTTGCGATACTGAGAAGTACTGGTACGGTTTAATCCAGTTAGATAGGTAGCTGCAACTTGTAGCTAGTTCAGTCATTGTAGATTAGCCTAGCTTTGTCCTGTCCTTTTGTGGTTAAAATATTGACCACTGTTTGCTAACATTTCCTAGTATTTATCTTCTTATATTGTTAATCTCACCAAGTCTCTTAACTCATCCAGAACTGACGTTGACACTTAATTAGATTAAACATGTCCACAAAACAAGGGTTTTTCTTTAGCCACTAATATAAACTTCCCCAAACTGCCTGTCAAATTCTTCCTCCACTAGGGGGCACATGGAGGATGATGGGTATAGCCTGGAGATGAGTGTCCAGGCACCAAACAGTTCATTTTAATTACCCAGAAGCCCATTGCTCCATTTCCCTTAGAGTCAACCCCCAGCCCATGGCCAGCTAGTTTTCAGTTTGGTAAAAGCAAAAGAGGGCACCATTTGCAGAGGGGGTTGCTTTAAGTGGACCCCGTTTATCTTTATTTTATTTTTATAGAGCTGGCAGTGGGCCTAATTCAGACCTGATCGTAGATGTGCTAAATTTAGCACCTCTACGATCAGTCACACAGACATGCGGGGGGACGCCCAGCACAGGGCTAGTCCACCCCACATGTCAGGCACAAGTACAGTACGAAAGCTTCGCACAGTGGCAATGCTTTTGTACTGGAAGAGTAGCTCCCTGCCAGCGTAGCTCCTGCACGCTGGCAGGGAGCTACTCGTCGCTGTGAGGGTCACGCAGCCACCACGGCCCGCCTTCCCCAACGGTCCGGGCACGCCTGCATTGCCCGGACCGCGCCCCCTAAATGGCCGCTGGCTCGCGCCCTCCTGCCCAGCGACCGCCTCTGCCTGTCAATCAGGCAGAGGCGATCGCAGGGCTGAGACAGCCGTCGGCTGTCTGGCATGCGCAGTTCAGCGATCAGGGCTGTCTTAACAGCAGTGTAGGCCCCTGGGCACAGCAATGCACTGGGCCCCCTACCCATCCTCCAGTGGTGGGGGTGGGGGGTGCTATCAGCGCAGCTTTGATGTCCACGGGCGGTAGGGGGTGTTCTATCTTCCGCTCAGCATGTAGGACCTGGAACAGTAATTTCTGCTAATTACTCTTTTACTGCACAGATGGTGCTAAACTGCAGAAGGGGGCATTGGACTGAATGAAGAAGCCCTGGTACATGACTTCCAGGGTGGTAGGGGGTGTTTAATACGTAGGGGAGGGGTGGAGAGTGGAGTGGGCTTAATATTTATCATTTTCCAGTAGGAGGGCAGCTTGCTTGACAGTAGATATCTGAAAATATATTTCTTAGCTTTGAATGGGATAAAAAACTAGAGAGTCCCACCTTTCAGAAGGTTCTGGGGACTTGGGGATCAGAGTTCAGGAGCCAAAGCAATCCACCAACGAAAATCTAAAACTGCATATTAGGTGTGTGGAGCTGGAGCAGGGATCAGCTGCTTGATGGCTGATATCTCTGTTTCTGGGCATAGTAGAGACAAGCTGACAGTGTCCACCGAAAGGGGAGAGTCGCAGCTATTGGCTTATACCCACAGAAATACTGTAAGTCAGACAAAACCCGAGATATCAGGCTGGGAAGAGCAATTAACAGGTTTGGATGGGGACCACTGCTTTCAATTCAGATATCTCCGGTTCCCCAGGGCCGATTTTAAAAAATCTGGTACCCCTGGAAAGAGGGGACCCTCAGCTATCAGCCTAGAGCCCTTATACTCCTGGGGCCCTTGGACAAGAGCCCATTGAGACCATACAAAAAGATGGCCCTGGCAGCGATCAGGTCTGAATCAGCCCCAGGGAACAGCATCCTATAGATGGCATTCAATGCACCTCTATTGAACAAGTACCTAACTCTATGGGGTTCATAAATGGGAAGCAGGGCACCCCCAAACCAGCCCAGCCAAAAACCCTCCAATCCGAGGTGCTGATTTATGTTTTTGCTGGTGGGTAATCAATCCTGTGATGCCCGCCAATGAGGCCTCGCTAAAATGGGCGTGGTCTTGCAGGAAAAGACTACCTTACACCCCAGTTTTTGAACCTGTACCAACAGACCTCAGCCACCACAGGGAAAAAAATAAATTCCACCATATTAAGCCCCACACAGTAATGTCCCCTGCACCATATTATGCCTCACACTGCAATGGCCATAATACATTATGCCCTACAGTAAGGCTTCTAATTACTTTTAAATTACCTGCTCGTTGCCAAGGGTTTCACGTGCTGGGTGTCATGCTCATTGCCAGGGGTTTCATGCGCTGGGTGTCATGCTC